>NW_024706205.1:0-12863 GCF_018977255.1 Callorhinchus milii | reverse complement strand
AATCGAGCTTGTCTCTGCACAACAGGCCTGATCTCTTTACAAGAGGCCTTACCTGTGTGTAACAGGCCAGCCTCTGTATAACAGGCATTTTCTATGTGGAACTGGCCTCTGTGTAGCAGGCCTTGTCTGGGTATCACAGACCTGGTGTCTGTATAGCAGGCCGTATTTTCTAAATAACAATTCTGGTTTCTGTATAAGAGGATTGTTCCCTGAATATGAGGCCTGTTGTCTTCAAAACAGTTGTGGACTTAGTAAAGTATGACTGTTCTCTCTACATCATGCTTGGTCTATGTATAACAGACTGGTCTATATAACAGGCCTTCTGTCTGCATAACGGTTCTGGTGTCTTTATAGCAGGCCTGTCCAGCGCTTTCGGACTTCGTCCCGACATGAAAGGCGCTCTATAAATGGATTCTTGTTGTTAATGTTGTTGTTGTTATCTGTACAACAGATCTTTTCTCTGTATTGCAGGCGTAGTTTGTGTTTAACAGGCAAGGTCTCTGTGTAACAGGATGTGTTTTAAGTACAGTAGGCCTATTCTCTTTAAAAAAAAGCCTGATGTATATGTAACAGTTCTGGTCTCTGTATAGCAGGATTGTTCTCTGTATAACAGTCATGTTTTCGGACAACATGCCTTGTCCCTGTATAGCATACCTTCTCTCTGTATAGCATGACTGGTCTCTGTATATCAGGCCTTGTCTGTGTGTAATAGGGCTGGTATCTCTGTGGCTGCTGCAGATTTCAGGTTCATTGCAGCTTTCTTTATCAACGCTAAAAAAATGCAGTCACTACACTAGCCTCCATTGGGCAAAGTACAATACACATTCACTACACTAGCATCCTGTTGGCAGGTAACAGACACAGTGACCACACTGGCCTCCTGTCGGCAGTGTGACGCACAAAGTCACTCCAATTGCTACTTTGGGCAGTGTAACTCACATATAAACTACGATAGCAACATGTGGGCAGTGTAACACAAACACAGTCACTACACAAGTTAACCGTGCTCACGTTAAAAGACAGAGATACGACACTATCCTCCCGTAGGCCGTTTAACACACACAGTCACTACACTAGCCATCTGTGGGTAACTTAACGCACACAATCACTACATCAGCCTCCTCTGCATAGTATGACATCATAGTCGCCACACTAGCATTCACTGGGCAGTGTAGCGTACACTCAGTCACCACCACGACATCCTGCTGGCAGTACAACACAAAAGTTACTACAGTAGCCATCGGTGGAAAGGGTAAAACACAAGCAGTCGCTACACTATCTACTTGTGGGCTGTAACACACACAGTCACCAGATTGTCCTCTTGTGAGAAGTGAAACACACACAATCAATACACTAGGCCCTGTGGGAAGCGAGCCTACACGAGCCTGCTGTGGGCAGTGTAATACACACAGTCACTACATGGCCTCCTGTAGGCAATGTAACAGACACAATCATTGCAGTAGCAAGCTCTGCACACGCACTCCCTACACCAGCCTATTATTGTGGAGTTCCATAACATATTGGTTATACAACACGCTTCACTTGCCAGAGGATCCGAGTTTGATTACCGGACAGGGCAAAACCTTAGGCATATTCCATTACTCCACCCACATGGCTTTCTTCACTTGCACTAAGTAGGAACAAGCTTGTCAGTCAGCTTGTTAGATAAGGGTGAATCAGTGGGTGTCGTATATTTGGACTTTCAGAAGGCATTCGATAAGGTGCCGCATAAAAGGTTAGTCCAAACGATAAGGGCCCATGGATTTCGAGGCAGTATATCAACGTGGATTAGGGAATGGTTAACGGGTAGGAAACAACGAGTAGGGATAAACGGGTGCTTTTCAAATCGGCGGGATGTGACTAGGTGGCAGATGAAGTATTATGTAGGGAAATGCGAAGTCATCTGCCTAGGTAGCAAAAACAGTAGAGCGTCGTTATTTTTTAGAAGGGGAGATGTTGGAATGTGTTAGCGTCTAGAGGGACTTGGGTGTTCTTGCACACCAATCACAGAAAGTTAGCTTGCAGGTACAGTGAGCAATTAGGAAGGCGAATGGTATGTTAGCATTAATTATAAAAGGATTAGAGTATAAGAGTAGGGAAGCCTTGCAGCAACTGTACAGAGCCCTGTTGAGACCACACCTGGAATACTGTGTGTAGTTTTGGTCTCCTTATTTAAGGAAGGATGCATTTGCCTTGGAGGAGGTGCAGCGTAGATATACTAGGTTAGTACCCGGGATGAAGGGGATGAGTTACGAGGATAGGCTGACCAACTTGGGCCTATATTCTCTATATTATAGAATTAGAGGAAATCTTATAGGAACCTATAAGATCATCAAAGGGCATGATAGAGTACATAGTGGGAGATTATTTCCCCTGGTTGGAGATACTAAAACTAGGGGTCACAACCTTAAAATCAGAGGCCAGCCCTTTCGTACTGAGTTGAGGAAGAATTTCTTCACTTAAATGGTGGTGAATGTATGGAACTCACTGCCCCAAAGGGCTGTTGACGCTCAGTCCTTGAATATATTCAAGACTCAGATAGATAGATTTCTTATTGCAAAAGGGATTAAGGGATATGGGGATAAGGCAGTGTTAGTTTATTAGCTAGTGTTAGATTGGAAGATCAGCCATGATTTAATGGAGGGGCAGGCTCGAAGGGCCGAATGGCCCACTCGTGCTCCTACATGTTACGTTATGTTAGGTTAGATACACAAAAGACATTAACTCAGAAAGAGACGTACACAGGTAAATAAATATACAGATATATGTCGAGAGATATGTACAGAAAGGCAGAGTCGCCCCATCTTTGGAGTTTCAGGTAACCCTTCCACTCTGCATATTCCTGTGTGAAATGGAACTTCTTGTTGTTGAATGATATAAAAGAATTTTCCGCATCTGACATTAATTGCCACACTGTAAAGTGATATTTTATTTTAACAGTCGTGTAGATTGAACTCAATAAATAGTTTCATAATATCATTGCTTTTAGCTTGTTGGACTCTGTTCTGCAGTTCTTCGAGAACTTGAGTTCAAACAGGAACCAACTCTTTACATGTTCATGTCACATTATTTGCTTCAAAGCGACAACGACAACGTAACTCATTTCAGCAGCAGGAAAACTGTTTCATGTTTATTTTGTTTCCTGAAATATTTATACGTTTCTGTCCTTAGAAAATTGTAATTTTGTTTCATGGTAACTGTATTTTATAAGTTGCCAAACCACTTCAATTCAAAGAGTGTGTGTGGATCTACACTTAAGAATGATTTTTAGAAATATAAAATTAATGAATGTTTATGCCAGGTTTCGAATCTGAGACTTAACAACAACAACAACAACAACAACAACAAGATTCCATTTATAGAGCGCCTTTCACGTCAGGAGGACGTCCCAAGGCGCTGCACAGTTGGGTCATGACCCGAGCAGGGGGGAAATGGTCAGGGTGAGGGGAGGGAAGGGAGGGAGAGAGGAGGGGGGAAATGGTCAGGGTGAGGGGAGGGAAGGGAGAGAGCGAGGAGGAGGAAGAGAGTCGAGAGGGGAGCTGAAGGCACGGTCAAAGAGAAAGGTTTTGAGACCGGCCTTGAAGGAGGAAAGGGAGGAAGCAAGGCGAAGGCACTGGGGGATGGAGTTCCAGAGCCTCGGGGCTGAGAGGCTGAAGGCCCGACCACCGATAGTAGGGCGGTTGGGGCGGGGGACGTGGAGCAGACCGGAGCCAGAGGAACGGAGGGTACGGGCAGGTAGGTAGGGGGATAGTAGGTTGGAGAGGTAGGAGGGAGCAAGGCCATGAATGGCCTTGTAGGTGAGGATGAGGATCTTGAAATCAATCCTCTGGGGGATGGGGAGCCAGTGGAGGCGAGCGAGGGTAGGAGTGATGTGGTCCCGAAGCCTGGTGCGGGACAGTACACGAGCTGCAGAGTTCTGAATGACCTGCAGCTTGTGGAGGGAGGTGCCGGGAAGGCCAAGGAGGAGAGAGTTCCCATAGTCCAGCCTTGAGGTGACAAAGGCGTGAACCAGGGTTTCCGCAGCGTGAGGGGTGAGGTAGTGCCGTAATCTGGCGATATTCCGGAGGTGATGGAAGGCGGTGCCAGTTGTGGTGCGGATGTGAGGGAGAAAGGACAGCTCAGGGTCGAACAAAACGCCGAGGTTCCTGACTGGCTTTGAGAGGTGGAGAGTGCAGCCTTGGATGCTGATGGTGTCAGCGCCTGAGGTGCGGAGGCGCTGACGTGAGCCAATCAGGAGGGCCTCGGTTTTTCGCACGTTGAGCTGAAGAAAGTTGTCTCTCGTCCAGGACTCGATGTCGGACAGGCAGGCTGTCAGGACATCGGTGGTCGCGGAGTTGAGAGTAGAGGAGGAAAGGTAGAGTTGGGTGTCATCCGCATACATGTGGAAGTTAACCCCATGTTTGCGGATGATGTCACCGAGGGGGAGCATATAGAGGGTGAAGAGGAGGGGACCGAGGACAGAGCCCTGAGGGACACCACATGAGACAGTACGGGGGGTGGAGGAGAAGCCATTCGTTGAGACGAAGTGAAGACGGTGGGAAAGGTAAGAGCTAAACCATTCAAGGACAGTGCCTTGAAGGTTGAGGTGGGAGGACAAGCGGTGGAGTAGGATAGCGTGGTCGACCGTATCGAATGCTGCTGATAGGTCGAGGAGGACGAGGAGACAGAGGGAGCCCTGGTCACAGATAGCCAGGATATCATTGGTGACCTTGACCAGGGCAGTTTCTGTGCTATGAGCAGCACGGAAACCTGACTGAAGGGGTTCAAAAAGAGAATGGGTGGAGAGGAAAGAGCGCAGTTGGGAGGCGACAACTCTTTCCAAGACCTTGGAGAGAAAGGGGAGGTTGGAGATGGGCCGGTAGCTTGATAGCTGCGACGCATCAAGGGAGGGTTTTTTCAGGGTGGGCGTGATGATGGCAGTTTTTAATGGAATGGGGACAGAGCCAGAGAAGAGGGACAGGTTTATGATGTCAGTGATGTGTGGGGCAAGAAAATGGAGCTGGGAGATAAGGAGTGGAGTGGGGATGGGGTCAAGGGAGCAGGTGGTTGGTTTTAGGGATAGGATGAGTTCAGTGACAGAGGGTGGGGAAACGGGTACGAAGGTGTGTAGGGGAGGATGGGTAGGAGTCGGAGTGTGGGAGGGCAGGGGTGGGTGGTGGGTGGAAGTTGGAGGGGAAGTGACCGCGGAGCGGATTCCCTTGATCTTGGATTCAAGGAAATCCAGCATCTCCTCGCAGTGAAGGTTGGAGGAGATGACCTGCGCGGGGTGGCGGGGGGGACGGAGGAGTCGGGATGTGGTGGAAAACAGTAGCCTGGGGTTGTTCTTCGCCTCCAGGATTATCCTGGAGTAGAATGACGACTTGGCCGAGGCTAGAGTGGAGCGGTAAATTTTGAGGAGGTCCAGCCAGATTTGTCGGTGGACCGTTAAGCCGGATTTGACAAAGGTGCGCTCAGCAGCCCGCACCTGGCATTTCAGTGAGCGGAGGTGGGTGGTGTACCAGGGGGAGGAGCGGGAGTAGGAGACAGTGCGGGAAGTGATGGGGGCAAGAGTATCGAGTGTGGAGGAGAGGATATTGTGGAGGAGGGAGAGAGGAGAAGAGGGGTCGGTGAGGGTTGAAGGCCAGAGGGAGAGGAGTTCAGAGGACTCCAAGGCATCGGTTAGGGATTGTGGGGGTAACTTCTTCCAAGGGCGGTAGAAGATGGTGGTGGGTCTGGTGGAGGTGGGGAGGGGGGTGGAGGTGGTGAAGGAGATGAAGTAGTGGTCGGAGATGGCCTTGTCGGTAATAGTGACATCCGAGACACTGAGGCCCCGGGTGATCACCAAATCGAGTGGGTGGCCGTGACTGTGAGTGGGGGAGTTTATGTGTAGGGAAAGGTTGAGTGAGGAGAGCAGGGAAGAGAAGTCTGTGGAGATGGAGCAGGAGGGGGTGAAGTGTAGGTTAAAGTCGCCCAGGATGATGAGGCGATCAGAGGAGAGGCAAAGAGATGTGAGGAGTGTTGAAATGTCAGAGATGAAGGTGGGAGAGGTTTTAGGGGGCCGGTAGAGGAGGAGGATTTTAAGGGAGAGGAATGAGGGGTGGGAGAGGGTGAGGTGCTCGAAGGAGGGGAAAGAGCCAGAGGAGTAGGGGGATAGGGCAAGTGGTGTCCTTGAGATAAGGGCAACACCACCGCCACGGCGGTTGGGGCGGGGGATGTGGTGGGAGGTGTAGCCGGGTGGCGTGGCCTCCGTGAGGGGGAAGGTGTCGCCTGGGGTGAGCCAGGTTTCTGTCAAGGCCATGATATCAACGTTCTCATCAAGGATGAGATCGTTGATGACCAGGGCCTTGTTGCAGAGGGAGCGGACATTTTGCAGTCCGATGTGGAGGGAGCGGTTGACAGAAGGGTGTGTGGGAGGGGAGGGGGGTCCAGGTTGTGAGGCAGGGGTGGGGGAGATGGGGATGAGGGAGGAGAGGTTGACTCCCCGGGTCTGTGTCCGGGGTGGCTGGCGAGAGTGGTGGGGAATGGGGCAGTCGGTGTGGCTGCTGCTGGACAGCCAACGCCGAGTGCCACGGTGAGCGCGGCGGAGGATTCCCAGACTGGAGCAGAGGGAGGTTGTGGGAGAGTCAAGTGGGGATAGAAGACGAGAGGGACGGAGAGAGAGGAGGAGAGAGCGGGAGAGATGGAGAGGGGGAGGGTTTGGGGGAGAGAGGAGGGGGGAGGGAGGGAGGGGGTGAGGGGGCTCGGGTCAAACACGTCTGAAGCGAACGTCATAACCGCTACACTAAAGAAGTTTCAGTGATTTGATCACCGTCGATAAATGGATAGAAGTGAAATGCTTCTCCACCCACGTTCCGGTTCTTTGACAAAAAATCCGGAAAATGTAGGATTGGAATTTAGCAGCTGAACTAATGTAATCTTTCGAGTTCACCTCGAAGGAAATGAATTAAAAAGATGCAGATATACGAGGAGCCAAACATTATAAAGATCATTCCCATGAAGCCATGAAATAAGTCATTGGTACGTTGCAAAAATTGTCAAACAAAGGAAACCTGAACCCAAAAAACGATTAAAATTTCTGAAGATTTATTTGAAAAGCCGTGCAGCAGATATTGAAAAAAAATTTCCGCAATGAGCTATTTGGAATATCGCCTTAATAATGCTTGAAACTATTGATGAAGTTAATGAATTCGGCGCTTTTCTACTCCACAAAGGTCAACCGATGGTCGGAGAGTCGACCGGGCCTCCGTCATGGCAGGATAAACTTTTACGCTTAGTAGTGAGAGATGTGGTACAAATTATTGTTATTATTATTAGTATTATTATTGTCTGTCTCTGAGGCAATAACCTGAGAATTTGATGCTGTAAATCACCGTTTGATCACTTTCAAACCAGTTTGGATTAGCGTTACAATTCCGTTCAATGGCAATAGGTAAATCTCTTCTGAGAAGTAATTTGTCCTTCAAATCCGAATCCATGCGGAAGCACTTTTAAAGTTAAAGTTTCGATTACATTCTTTCTTTAGTGTGACTAGAAATCGAAGCAGCATTCGTGCATATGTCGACAAAAATCACAGTTGTAACTGAGGCAAACCTTTTATACTAAATTGAAAATTAAGCATCAATGGTGGAGAAAAGCTGATGCATCAACTTCAGAAAACTACCAATACAGAAATCGGTATGTAATTGTACAAATGTCCATCAATGGAGCGTTTGATGTCCCACCGAACCAACTTTCCCTTGGATCAATTTTAAAGTTAATTGTCTTTCACAGCTTGGCTTTGTTTGCTTCATGTAAACAACTATCACTGTCCAATCTATCGTGGGAGATCTGGGGCCCGAAATGTATCGTAAAAGAGGTTCCGTGTCCTTAATTTGAAATGAAGTATGCATTGTACATTTTCTGCATGCATTATGCACCGAAACGAAGGGTTTTGCCCACAAAGTACACAGTAAATTAATTGTGCATTACAGTGTTTGACGTTGTTTTAGAAATCTCAAATTGGTGATGAGCCTCTGGATAATATGCAAGTCTTATTATTATAAGGAATGAATAAAAATGGAATCGATGTTGAAACAAAAGTGTAATTATTGGCTTGACGACCATCTCAGCTAAGACCTTCTGTCATTTCAAATCGTAACATGGCAATATTTCAGTGAAGTGCACGATCAACCGCTGATGTCTTTTTGTTGCCAATTTATTATTTTAAAGATTGCTTTACACAAGCCTGCAAGCTTTACGTTCTGGTTATGTGAAGGGTTCAGTTAAAGTGTTAGTGTGTTCTCGTATCAATTTAATTTAGTTGTCAAATGAGCAAATGGGCAATGTTACGAAATTTGTTTTGCAGACCCATAGTATTTCGCATATGGAATGTCTTGCCGGCAGAATCAGGTCAATAAGACCAGTTTAACAGTTCAGTTAAAGTATAAGTGTGATCGCGTGATAAGAACTTATCGATTTAATTCAGTTGTCAAACGAGTAAATGGGAAATTTTCTTTTCAGACACATAGTATTTAGAATATGGAATGTCTTACAACTCTTCCCTTCACAAGTAGCAAATCATGAAACACTCTGCAGCTCGTGTACTGTCACGCAGCAGGATCCCTGACCCCAATAGTCCCACTCTCGCCCGACTCCACTAGGTCCCCATCGACTAGAGGATCAAGTTCAAGATGCCCGTCCTCCCCTTGAAGGATATCCATGGCCTTGCACCCTCCTACGTCTCTGAACTGCTGACTCCCTACCAATCTGCCCGTTCCCTCCGTTCATAGACTCCGGCCTGCTCCATGTCTCACGCCCGACCCGCCCTCCCATCGGCGGCCGGTCTTTCAGCCTCTCTGCACCCACAATCTGGAAATCCATCCCACGGTCACTTCGCCTCGCTTCCACCCTTGCCTCCTTCAAGGCCGCACTCAAGACACTACTCTTTGACCGTGCCTTTGGTCTCCCTCCCACCTCTCTGCCTTCGCTCATTCCCACACCACCCCTCTCCAAAACTCGGGCCCAGACACCTGAATGTTAAGCGCTTTGGGACGTCCTCCCGACGTGAAAGGCGCTCAAAAGGCAATTTTGTTCTACTTCTTGTTGGTGTCTTGCCGCCAGAGTCCACATTAGATTTCCAAAGGAACCAATTGAATATCTAAACCGGTTATGTCGATTGATGTTTTTTGCCCAACTGAGTTCTGACAAATGCGGAAACCATCACCTTGCTTCGGAAATTCTAAACCAAGCTGAGAACTCTTTGCTGCTCAGCTGCACAAGTAAAATCCCAGAGGAATGGTATGTTGAAAGGGCATTTAAATGACACCGAAGGATCCGTTCTTAAAAAAAGCCAAACCTGACATAATCTGGGATGGTCATATGGCCTTTTTCCGTGCTTTACATGTGCATAATCCCATATAGAAATGAAACAGCAACATGTTACAGCAACTAGTTACATTTGTATAGCGCCTCCCACGTCAGGAGGACGTCCTCATTAGCCATTTCAACGATAGCTTGACCCCCGTTTGAGGTCAGAATCAGGAAGGACTGAAATTCAAGAAAGTAAGACATAATTTTCAGAATTTACCCGTTCATTATCCACATAATTACTGGGAAGAGCGGCGACAATTGATGTTCATTAATGTTTGCCTATTTTTGTATGCAGTCGGTTCATTCCAGGCCGTGCAAAAATATTTCCCTGACCAGGAATCGAACCCGGGCTGCGGCGGTGAAAGCGCCGAATCCTGGCGACTAGACGATCAGGGAACACGATTGCACATGATTAGACTGTTCAATAATAAATGCTACTTTCTTATATGGAGAATATCTCAATGAGCTTTACAGAACCATGAGCTCTTATCACAATCATGTTCGCAAACGACAGTACGAAATTACACTGACAAATTTATCCGTTAAATGATTTCTTTATTTTCTATAAGAATAAGGATGCCTTTCGTAAAAGTTCAAACACAATAACTTTTCAAATAAAGTGTTGTGAGGAAGAGAAATATTAAAATTATTGTGAGGACGAAGTAGGACAGATTAGCATTGATACATATATTGTAGAAAACAATATAAAATTTCGTGTTCTTGAATTTTGCGGCTTCCAGATTCCGCAATCAAACAGATGGTATGGAATAGCACTGGATATTGGACTTGATGTCAAGCAGTGAAACGCCTCAGAAGGAAATGACCAACTGCAGTGTTGCAGTGTGTCAGCACTGCAGTTAAATTCGCATTTCCAAAAAAATCACTCACATCCAAAATATACTGAACTGAAACTGACGCTTATCTACAGTGACAAGACTCTTATATTTCTAACAACATTTAAAACTGTTTCCAAAAGCAGCGTTCATAAATTAGTGCTTATTTGATACAAATTAAGTTTTGAATCAATTGGAACTTCATTTAAACGTCTGTTGTGGCGGAATAAGGAGAATGATGTGCAAATACTTCCGCATCATAAGGTGATCAGTGGCTCCATCTATTTGCGTTTACATTTCAGCTTGGAATAGCTCATTTAGAGAGGCTGTCAATTTTTATCAAGCCAAGGGTTGCCTGTGACAACAGTTAAGTCAATAAAAAGCAATATTTTTCTGTGGCAGAAGGATATAGAAAGAAGTCTCTGTTGCGCAATCGTTCAGGGCGTTCGGCCGTTATCTGAAAGATTGGGTGAATAAAGCCCACTCAGGGACGTGCCTCTTTTGGCGTAAATATATTCCGTTTCAATTATTTCTTCGCAATTGAAATAATATCGTGAAAAACTTCGTAACAGTTTATCATTTAGTTTTGCTTTAGTGACAATGTTCTGGGCTTTTCAACCGACATATTGTTGGAACACTTGATTTCGTTTCCAAAGCACACGTCGCAGGACATGTTGGACTTCTTTCATCGGCAGGAAGACTTCGACCTGGGCCTTGTGGCCTCACTTGACTCCTGTTAGTGTCTCAATATTCCTTCAGGACTATCATATAGATACGAGGATTTGTAAAGGCTCGCAATCCGCAATATCAGTTACAGTCAGGAACCCCTCGACTCAAACAATCCACAAACTCAGCCTTAGAAAGGCTGACAAACCAGAAGTTAAAAACCATGTTTGTTTGAAATTCAGTTAAGAATCGATTAAACCAGAATTCACGAATCCCCTCCGGTTTCATACTCTCTGTACAAGTTATTTGCGCAGTCATTGTTTTTATATACCTAAGGGATGATAAATGATCCCAAATGTTGTAGTGGAGGTAAATGTACAGTCGTGATCGTACAGTGGTTAATATATTGTGTTGTGGCCGCTACGACTTCGGGTCACATCGCAGTCACGGCAATCAACATCGCTTTTCAGTTTGACATATATTTAATTGTTTTATTTGAAACTTCCGCTGTTTTCATTTGATTAATAATTTCAGTAAACCTTGCGTTTGATACAGTGCCTTCTCACAACTTCGCGACGTCTCAAAGCACTTCACAGAATTCACTGTAAAGTGAATGAACTGTTTACTTATTACTACTACTAGTATTTATTAACATAATTAATATTAGGTGGGATATGTTGATGATAAACATTTTACACAACGTATTGATAATTCGTGTTCTGCGTTATTTTTATTGTTTGCTTTTCATAAGACTCAACAACAACAAAAAGATTCATTGACTGTGAATGAAAATATTGACCTCGACGTGATTTGAACACGTAGCCTTCTGATCTGGAGTCAGACGCGCTACCGTTGCGCCACGAGGTCGTCAGCTTCTCTCACACGAGAGGCTGGAATTTAGAGATGTAAAGTACATCCAAACTAACCTTGTGAACTTGGTCATTCCGAAACATTGTTCAAAACCCAGTTCAAGGCCGACATTCGGAGCTCCAGAACATCTGTGCTAAATCACTGAGAAGAAGTTCTGAAAAGTTTATTTTGTCAACATAAATCGGCTATAAAGTCCCCAAAATGAGCGACCAGAATTTAGAAGGAGTTTCATTGGAAAACAAGATATGTGCATTTTTTTAAAACAAGCGGAAACACTTCATTTTACAGCCGCCGAAATAGCTCAGTTGGGAGAGCGTTAGACTGAAGATCTAAAGGTCCCTGGTTCAATCCCGGGTTTCGGCAGTTTTATTGTTCAGTTTTTTTGTAAATCACAGCCTAAGTATGTCCTGTTAACACTGGCCGTTTGAGTGACATTACATTGTGACTCTTCTGCTCAGTTCTGCTTCAATCAAAACACAAAGATTTATTTTTTTCAATGACTTGAAGATCGAGGTGAATTTATATAAATGTGCAGCAAATCAACAGAGATCCATTCATTTTGATATTGCCAAGTTCTTCTGTTGACATTTCAGTTATTGCAATCTTCTCCACCATGATTCCACAAGCACCAATTCTAGTCTGTTTCCTCTCATGTAGCATTTTGTAACAGCCCATCTGGAAACACAAATGATTTACATCTATTACATTTCAATAGTTTGATTCTGAGCATCCCAAATAATTCGCTAAGTTTGGTCAGCATGTTATATTTTTGGAAAATCGAATGATGGCTGCTGCTAACAATATTCTCCTTCTCCAGATAGAAAAATAATATTCAACTGCAAGGGGAGGGCAGGGACAGTGGAAGATTGATGCAATCATCAAAAATCTAACATGGCTTTCAACAATATAAATCTTGCGTAATACCACTAAACCACTGGCGCTGCAACGGATGCTAATTTCGCCTATTGAATAGGACAATTACTGTTTCGATATCACCAAAATAATTTAGTTGCTTCAAACTCCAATCAGAGTGTGAAACATGGACAACCCTTCAGCTAAAATTTGGGCTCGTCCGGGATTTGAACCCGGGACCTCTCGCATATTTATTAATTTGCTATCCCAAAGCGAGAATCATACCCCTAGACCAACGAGCCACGTTGTGCATCA
>NW_024706204.1:0-12915 GCF_018977255.1 Callorhinchus milii | reverse complement strand
GCTTCGTCTATTACGCATGAAATGTATTTTCTGGGCAAAGCACTGCAGCCAATTCGCACAGAATTAACCCATAAAAGTCCAGGTTAACATGCCCATATTATCACACGTAAAAACATTTTTTAGGGATTATCACCACCATAAAAGTCATCTGCCTATCGGCCTTTATCCGAAATCCTGCATGTTGGTAGTCAAACATTGGCGTGCGTGTGGAGTAAGGAAACTTGACTGTGTTCTTGACCCGTGCCGCCTGTGAATCGAACCCAGCTCCTCTCGCTTGTGAGACAAAAACTGAACTACAACATACAGAAGTTACATACACTGTGAAGGAGTAGGTCTGAGGGTTATGTTCAAAAACCTTGTGTCACTGTCATTTTGCGTCATCTTCTCTGCTCTGCCATCTCGCTCCTCCATGGCTTCTCTTCCATCGCTGACATTCATTTCTTCAGCTGAGGGTCTGACAACTGCAGCAAGTTACACGCATATGGAAGTTGATCCAAAACTCGTCCATGAGTTCCACAAACGTGTGCCATCTGCGAAGTCCTGAAGCTGAATGCTTAAAGCCCTCGACACACAAGCGAGAGATCTCGGTTCGATTCCCGGCGATGGGAAATGTTGGACGTGTTGCGTTAATTCCCAAACACAACTGTTAACAGATGAGTAAGTGGGAAACTTGTTGTTAGTCGAATGTTAGTTTCCTTTGTGGGCACAATAATCCCGTTTCGTATTCAAAATGCAGTCACATCAATTTACAGTATATTCTGTGAAGCGCTTTGAGACGTCTCAGAGACGACATAAGGCGCTGTTTAAAATGCAAGTGTTATTAATATATATAGTCAAATAAAGGTAGGAGGAGGAAGCCCCTGAGTGCGTTCAGACGGCTGGAAAACGGACTACTGTGTGTTGGCTTCTTATCCCCGGAGGCAGATGTCAATTTGGTAACGAGGTGAAAGGAGCAATTGGAAGGTTTCAAAGCGAAAGAGGAGGAATCAAGTAACGTTCGCGGTTTCTCGGATGTCTCTGCACCACTTAGTGGAAAGTTTCTTTTCCGCCCCTTTCCGGTCTAGTTTTCTGGGTTACAGCAGTTTGGGTGCAAAACACAAGTTGACTAATCTATTTCATAGCTGCAAGTTATAGTGTTTTACGGTTTATTTCGCTAAATGATGCTTTATATTTTAAAACTGATGTTTGTAACATGTGTGTCTGATACAAGAGACAACACATCACTATGATTTTACGTAATCAAAACAAACCGTGAAATATAATGATAAGCTTTGTTGTTGCTGTCATCTTCTTGACGCCTCAAAGTGCTTCACAGGTATACTTTAAAATGTGTTTTTTGTTGACGAAACTTGGCAGTCAATTGCGCACAGTTGCATTTCAAAAACAGTTGCTCAAAGAGTGTCCACATTATCTTTATTTAGTTTGAAGGAACCGGTCCATTATCAACCAGTTTCCGACTTAAAGCTGGTTAAAAATGTGTGTGTGGATTAAGAAAGTGTGGTGGCATTGGATGAAACGCGCAGTAAATTTCGCGAAGAGTCGTGTGACCGCTTGAGTAAACTTTTGTTTCTTTTTCATCATTTTAAGGAATTATTACCGTACGAAAAGCGTTCTGCCAATCGACTAACAGCCGTGTTTGCCTTTGCTGCCGGGAAACGAACCCATTTGTCTCGCTTGCGGGGCGAGTGCTCTAACCATTGAGCAGCAGTAAACGCCGCATATTTTTGTGCAGGTCCCTCATAGACACAGCACTGTGCTCGCTGCACAGAAGTAAGTGGCGGTGTCTGTCACTCGCAGGTTTTGGATGGTTAGAGTGCAGTTTCTCTGTCCTGGAATAGCCAAAGCGCTTATCCTGTCAATAACATTGATGTCTCTTGTTCCCAAAACCAAGAACCGGATGGAGCGGTTTCCGTACTGTGTGTGCCACTGAATGGCATTCGTGGATTCAGTGTTGGTGCACTCCACAGATACATTCCCATTTTCATTCTCTGTCACGGCCTGAGGTCTCTGTGACACATTGATTTCAGCATGGACACCTGAGAATAAAAATGTAAGTTTTTGAAACGAAATTCAGAGAATAATTGCCAGGACATTTAGCAATTATTTAACAGGAATATAAGAATGAGTTTGCCCTAACTCATAACCTACTTACAAGGTAGAGATATTATTAAATTCAAAATAATATACGTTCTGCTGTATATCTGCTTCATTTTCAACTCTCGTCGATTCACGTTAAAATCTTTGGTTGAAATGCCAGAGGGAATAATCTAAATGCAGCTCCTCGCTTTAGAACGCTTCTTCACTTGACGAGTTGTCTCTTAGCGCCGCGACGTTGTCTTGTCTCTGGAGGAGTATTGCGACACCTCCTATCGTTTAAGTTCAGATTCCCTTTCCCTCACTGTGGCAAACCAGAGCAATTTGTGAAAGAGACAGTGTAGCGAAAGCTAGTTTCAAAGACTCAAGGAAAGCTACAAATAATAATAATAATCCTTGTATTTGATACACCGCCTTAAAGTGTCTTGGATAAGTCTCGAAATGCTTCGCGGAAAATGCAGTGAAATTAATTGACTCTATTTACAGAGCGATGCGTGGTAGCCACGTTTGCATTGCAGAAGCACACAAACAGTCGTTGATTGGGTGAACAATTCACAACATTTTGTAAGTTACTATTACCCCGGATACCGATGCGCCATTCGTTTTCCTGCTTGCGAGGAGATAGTTCTAACCATTAAACTATAGGACCAATATGTAGTTCGGCGGAGACCCCGTAACTTGATAATTGGTAGACTTGCAGGAATAGTGTGTGAATAACTTTGTGCTGAAGGGAATGAGATAAAGAGTTTCTCTGGGTTCCGTACAAACAGATGTAGGATAGTATAGGATATAAGGAATAATTTTCCAGTGAACGTGGGAGCAGAACAGTGAGAGAATCCTGATACTCCCTATCATTGTGTCGACTGTGATCGCCTACACTTTTTTAATAAACTTTGTTTCCAATACTCTACGTTTCGTGCATATCTGTTGTTCACAATGGAAAGTGTAAACCAAGCAAAGGTATGCGGCTGGTAACATTATGAAAATGATTAGAAGTGGGGAACAGAAACATGCTTTATTGAACCATTTTTCGCAGGCTTTCAAGCCAGTGATGTGTGGTCAAAATACCAGCGAACCAGTGTCACTCAGTGTTCAGGGAGCGAAATATATTTGTTACGGTGAACTCATAAATGTTTTCACTTGGTGTCATGCCATACCTTACCAGGCCGTTGAGACGTCTTATTTGCTTTGCAGAATATACAGTACAGTTTTTAGATTTTGTAATTTTGGGGGTGAAAAGTGATAATATATTGCCCACAAACAGTTAAAGATTGAGAGAACACATTTTTTTTCAGTGAATTGATGCTACTGGAAAAGCCATCCACCAGTCGACTTACAAATCGTGTTCATATTACTGCTAGGTATACAGTGGTATACATGTGGAGCAAAGAATTTAGGCCACTGTTTAATCCCACCCGGGAATCGAACCCAGGTCTTCTTGTTTGCGAGGTAAATACTCTAACCTGCAACCAATGACTACAGGACTTTCGACATGTTCCACTCTAATTTATTAGAATGGTTATGTTTTAAGTGCAGCTTGCATAATAAAAGAATAAACAATACTTTTTCATGTGTCTCCAAATGCTTGACCGGTTTTCTCTATATTTAAACAGACATAAAATCAGTTTTATGCAACGGCGTCCCCTGGCGGTTCAGTAGCAAAACAACCATTTGGAGTTTTTGTACGGAGTCGCCATTGATCGGCAGCAGTGTGGGCTCTTTGGCGCAGTAATACACGGCACTGTCCCCGATCAGGACGGTGGCAATACTCAGTTTGAAATCTTCGCTCGTTTTATCGACATTGGAGGTAAATCGATCTGGGAAGTCAGGGCTCTTATTATCCTTCCCTACAACAGACAGAAGAATGTAGACAAGAGCGTTCCTGGAGGTTTGCCGATACCAAAAGAGACTGTAGGCGTCACTTATTTTCTTTAAGGTGCAGGATAATTTCACATCTTTTCCCTCTTCAACTGATATTTCAGCAATCGGTTGATTCACAATGTCTTGCAGGCTGTTTCCTGTGATTTAAAAGAAAATATTGTTGAGCAGCAAGTTTGTCTAATATGGAGACTGTAGTGTGTTGCTGAGAGCATTCGCCTAAGAAGCAAGAGTTATGCGGCTTTGATATCAGGAAAAGGGAATGCTGAGGAAATTTCCCCTATTCCATACGCCTTTGTTTAAGAAGCAGTAAATAGGAACGCGTTTACAAGTCGATTGGCGCCTCTCTTTTCCAGGGGTAATCAGCCCTTCAATAATGAATCAATAATGAAACAGATAATAATTTGGTCATTCAATCCATGATTATTTGAAGAAAACTGCTGTGCATAATCGGCTCCAATGAAGGATAAGGCACTATATCAAATGCATTGATTATTAATATTATAATGCGGCAAAAGGTATAACAAGATATTAGAAAAAGATGGTATACAAAAGTTGCTAACGGCAAAGTAAGCTGAGAGTGATTGAGAGCACAGCACATGTCTCCCACATGAGCACCTGATCCCGTGTCTGACATTAACTCCCCAATGTGGATTGATGGGGCTTTGGGGCTCAGTAGACACACAGTCACAGCCCCGCCCACATACAGAGCCCCGCTCACACAGTCATTGCCACGCCCACAAAGCTACGTCACCCAGTCACTACCCCGCCCACACAGAGCCCCGCCCACACAGCCACTGCCACGCCCACAGAGCTACGTCACTCAGCCATTGCCCCGCCCACGCATAGCCCCGCCCACACTGCCACTGCCACGCCCACAGAGCAACGTCACTCAGTCACTGCCCCGCCCGCACTGAGCCGCATCGCCCAATCACTGCCGTTACTTTACAGCGCTCCGCCCACACAGCGCCCCGCCCCCTCCACTCCCCGCACACAAACACACACAGTGCCACACAATCAGGTCACTCAATCCACAACATTGTGTGGGCCACTGTTTTACACATTTGGCAAACGCCTTTGGCCCACACAACACAATTAAATGCCCCCCACACACAGCCTCCACCCCACGCACCTACACTTTCCACACACACACACTGTGCCGCAAAATAATGCAAATCAAACCACAACTTTGTGTGGGACACTGTTGTACACAATTGGCATAAAACAATAGACACTCCACTTTTCAGCGTTTTCTGTGAAGAGGTTTGAGACGTCTCAATGACGTAATATGGCAGTATATCAAATGCAGCATTTACTTTTATTAGCGTTATTATTACAATGTTGAATAAGACATGCCCTTACAATAGTGTTCATTAATTGTGTTTGAGAAATGGTTTGATCAAATGCAGTCGGTCATTTCGTCGGTTCGCCTCAAACTTCCCCGCAAGTTATAATATCAAGTACAGAATTTGTCAGTTTAGCCTCCAATTTGTATACAACACTGTCCCACAAATAGCTACGAATGAAAGATGAATTTTACCAATGGAAAGTCTGTAGGTAGAAACCTTGTTCTTTCTCAAGTAGTGCAATGGTATCATTACACTCCCTTCATGCAAGCCGCCTGGACCTGGGTTTAATATCTCCTTGGTAGGGAAAGCTAACCCGACAGCCAGGCCAGCTCTGGTATGTCAACACAGAACATCAGAAATTAATCCAATATATTTTACACAGTGAGCACTTCGGTTGCTTTTGAATGTTTCAGTTGCGGGATGAAATGTCAATGATCTTTTTTAATTATATGGTAATAAACTTATTAAATAGCTTAATATTCACGTTCAGTGTAGTTGCCTGAACATAAGGTGAGGAGGGGATAAGTACTTTTTTTTCGCACGGCGAGTTATATTGATCTTGCACGCATTGCCTGAAAGGGTGGCAGAAGCCGATAATCTAACAACTTTCAAGAGAGAATTGCTATATAGTAGGGAATACAATTTAGCAGCGGCTGCTATTTGGGGAAAAATGGAACAATATAGAATATGTGCGATAGAAATTGTTACTTGGGCAACCTAATTCTTGTATTAATACTTTAGGTAAATATTTGTAAATTTCAGTTGAAGCAGCAATAGTGTGTATGAGTTAACTATGTGAAATGCAACAGGAAGAACCTGTTACCTTTGCAAAGGAAGTTACTTACAGAAAGGAACTTGACAACTTATGTGAGTTGCAGATCATTTGTTGTATGTGTTCGTTTAGTATGATATCTGCTAGTGGATTGTCGCTAGAGCACGTATTCGATTGGAGAGGTTTCATAGCATAATTATTTTGGGCCCGTCTTGCCTTTCCTTGGTGCCGTCTTGAACACTGAAATTTTATACATTAGTCTCATTTCCACGATCTTTCCTCATATTTTCTGTTCTTGCCTGGAACACTCGAGTAAAATGTCATTCACATTCACTTAACTTGACGTGTCTCAGTGCAAACACTCGCTGCCCCACTTGCTTTCCAATTTTAATTCAATTCCTTGCCGTTTGACTTCATCGATTATATTATTTGACTAAACACTTAGCTGACTTTGAGCATTTTACAACAGAATAACAGAAGACTGGCAATTAGGTAATGCTGTTTCATGTCAGGAGGACGTCCCAAGGTAAACGTGTTCTCCAGACCTAAAACGTAAATTAATTTTCATTCTTCTATGCCGTAAATACACTAAATTGTTTTCTTTCTTTAGTGACTCGCCAAGTCGCTCCCCTACGTGGAAAGCGCTAAATAGGAATACGAGGAGGATATCAGCTCCTTGAGCCTGTTGCAACGTTAGGTTACATCGTGGCTGATCTATCTCTCAACTCACATTCCTGCCTTTTCTCCGTACCCTTTCAAATTCTGAGATAAAATAAATGCATCCAACTCAGTCTGGAAAATACAAATGGAAAAAACATCCTCAGATTCTTTGTGGAAGTTTTCCTGATTTATTCAAATATTTCGTAATTTGGATCTTCCCATTTCACTGCTAACAGGACTGGCTCTAAATCACCATTGCTATGCTTTCCCCCATCCACCAGAGGAAACAGTTTCTCCATAAATAGATTTAAAAAATTTTGTGTAAACAACATAAATGGAACTTGTATGTTTTGATATATTCTTACTGACTAAAGCAGCATGGAAAGGAACTTGCATGTGGCAGAGCTCCCCAGAAAGCAATAGATTTTTATTGATTTACTGCTTGGATGATAACATGACTCCAGTTAATTACAATGATAATAATAATAGTTGTTTTTTATATAGCGCGATATCATATCTTCGAGACACCGCACAGTGCTTCTTTCAATATACAGTAAACGGAATGACTGTATATTGTGTGTGTAAAGTACGGTAGCAAATTGCACGCATCGCTGTCCCATTGGATAAAGCGTCCAATTTATTCTCAACACTATTATTCCGAATGCATTATTACCTCTGGAAAATCGAACCGCCGAACGATTAACAACCTGCTTGCTACTTACTGCTTGCAAACAGAGACCGGTGTGTGGAATAAGGAAATTTGCACAACGTTTTGTTCTGCTGGCAATTGAAACAGCATCAGTCGCTTGTGAGGCGTGTGCTATGACCACTGAGCTACACCAACCTCCATGTTATCATTGCATAAGTTTGTCAGTCTGTTGAAAGCACCAAGTGAAATGTGTGAGAGCAAGATATGACTGCCTGCTGAGTTTTTGTACGGGGAATCAGCCTTCCTGTAACAGTGTGGGCTCCAGTGCACAGTAATACACAGCGCTGTCACCCACAACAGCCCCGAGTATCTGCAGCTTAATTACTTTATTCTCCTTCATCAGCTCGGCTGTGAAACGTTCAGGTAGATCAGGAGATTTGTCTACTTTTCCAGAGGTATATATCCTGAACAAGTAATGAAGGTTTCCATCGGGATATTGCTTGTACCAGAAGGCAGTGTTCAATGTTGAAATATTACATTTTAGTGTCACGTCTTTTCCTTCAATATCTGTTATCTCGGGAGGATATTGGGATACAACATCTTGTCCACGGACTTCTGCAAGAACAGCAAAACCAAGACATTAGGCTGAGCAACGCTCAGTGATAATTTCAATTCATCATTAAGATAATAATTATTCCTTTTTATATAGCGCCTTATCACAAAGTCTAGAGTCTCAAAGAGCCAAGAGAATACACATATACAATCAGTTCACTTTACAGTGTGTTCTGTGAGGCGCTTTGGGACGTCCTCCCGACGTGAAAAGCGCTATATCAAATGAAAGGATTATTATTACTATTGTAAACCGAATTGACTATATTTTTTAGATGAACCTGAACAGCTAAGTAAGCACAGCATTGTCCAACAACATCAACAAAAAACCATAGATTGAATGATCAGATTATTGATAACTGTTTTTTTTAATGGGTTATTACCCTCGGTTCCCACTTAAAACCGAAGCGTGAAACTTGCTGAAAGTTTCGACTGCCCGGGAATCGAACACAGGTCCTGTCGCTTCCGAGGCGATTGCTCTAACATTAAGCATCTGATATTATATGCTGTACAAATCATGCTCTGTGCATGTCCACACATACTTACTGGCTATGGTGAGGATGGCTATCAGTAACTGGCAGTGAGCTGTCATGTTGGCTGCTGAGGTGTGGACAGATAATGGGATCTCTTCCTTTGTATATCGCTGTGTCGCTGCTTCAGTGACGAGTTGTGAGGAAGCGGCTGATCTGATGGTTCAGTGGTTTACTGTCTCCGATTGTAGGCGTTTCCCACTAAACAGAGGTTCTTGAACTTGATCTGTCGGGGATTGGGAGCCAATGGGTCCGGTCTAGGATGGGAATATTGACGCACGTTTCACCCACTAACAATTTTCTTTACAGTGTGTTGTGTGAAGCGCTTTGAAATGTCTTCAAGACGCGATCAGGCACTATGTCAAATGAAAATATTCATTTAATTTTAAATGTTGTTTTTATACTGAATTCATTCATTTGGACCGTTGAGCCATGCAGCAGAGCCTGAAGGAATATAGCTTTAGTGACTGTCATCAACGGTGAGTTGACAACCTTCCTCTTTTGATGTTACTTTCTCCTATGAGGATCTTGAACTTGATCTGTCGAGGATTGGAAGCCAATGGGTCTGGGATAGGATACGAGTTGTGCGTTTCAACCACGAACAATTTGCTTTACTGTACATTTGTGAAGCGCTTTCAGACGCCTCCTTCACGCAATATTGCGCTATATGAACCGTAAGACTCATTATTATTTTCGTTACTGTTCTGAATGCATTAAGTTAAAGGATTTTGTGCCATGCAGCCTAGCTATAAAAAAAGGTTTACTTTCCATCATCAAGGCTGAGCTGAAAATCTGCCTTTGTTAATGGTATTTTCTTTTATAAGTCCGAATGTTGTTGGTTCTGGACCCAGATTGGCAGTTTGAGCTCACATTATATCGGAGATAACGCTTCAATTGTTACATTAACTGAAGCTATGTCAGTTGTATTCTCGCTTACAAATTAAACCGAAATAAATGACCATATTTCACTTAACAAAATGTATCACATTAATTATCGCAGTGAGATCCACATAAAGGCGGCTACTTATTTTGGAGAATGTCAACACATGGAAAAAGTGACACAAATAATGTTTCTTGAGTAATCTAAATTTTGTGCCAATCATCTTTTAGACACGGTTTTTACACGTCAACTGAAGCAGCAACGGTGTATGTCAGGAAAGTATGTCATTTGTAACAGGAAACAACTGTTATTGCTGCCAAGGAAGTTAGTTACAGAAAGGAACGTGACAAGTTATGTCAGTCGCAGCTCATGTTATAATATTTCTTAGTGCGACATCTGCTGGTGGATTGGAGCTACAGCATGTGTACATTTGGAGACAGTTGATAGCAAAAAGTTTTCGGCCCGTCATAACTTTCCCGTTATGAATTTCACGACGTAAATTCAAGTTACAGTTTCTTATTTTTTATTACTTTTTCAAATAGCAAAGGAAGACACTTCTATGTGCAGTTCTCCGCAGAATGCAAAATATATGAAGTTATTTATGTGAAAATACCATGATCGGACTTAATAATAAGTATCGTTGCATTTAGTACAGTGCAAAATCAGATCTTCGAAACGCCACAAAACACTTTGCCGTGAATTGAACCCACGTATCTTGCTTGCTTGGTTGCTTTCGAGGCGAGTGCTATAAACATTTATATACAGGCTGTTCTTGTAGGGCAGAATCACTGATCTGTACCTCTGTGGGGCTCAGTGCACAGTGATACCCCGCAGAGTCTGCAACTCTCACTTGCGATATATTTAATGGGACGGTTCTCTCCCCTTTAGACACATTCGTTGAGAAACGTCCTTTTGCGAAGTCCGCGTGGTCCGGGAACTTGTTGCTGGTGTCTGTTCTTAGGATATATTCTGGAGCTTTATTGGGATAGTGACGGTACCAGAACAGATAGGGATCGATGGTATTGGTAGCTGTGTAATTACACTGCATATAAACATCCTCCCCTTCATTCACTGCCACAGTAGATTGCAGCTGTGTCACAGAATTTCCTCCACTATGTCCTGGGAAAGAGAAACACATCAGCGTTTAACAGCAATAATTATAATAATAATAATATAAATAATTATTGGATTTGATATAGCCCCTAATCACATGGTTGCGGTGTCTGCAAATGGTTCACATAATACACTTTTGCTTTGTAGTTTGTGGGCGATACGTGGCAGCGAATTGCGCACAACACTCACCCACAAACAAAAATGGAATGATTGACACCATTCTTAATGTTAATATCGGAACACATTTTTTTAAGGATTATTTACAAACGAAATGTATTCCAACAATCGATTAACAAACGTGTATATACTGACTTCTGGGCAAACAGAATGTGTGTTTGTGGTGTAAGGTAACTTGCATAGGGTTTAGCCCTGTCTCGCCCGGGAATCGAAACCAGGTCATCTCGCTGACGAGGCCAGTTCCTTGTCCGCTGAGCTAGACGTCTCCATGAGGCAGGTAGCGTATTGGTTATTTTATACAATAAACATAGGAACATACGAACATAGAAATCAGGAACAGGAGTAGGCCCTTCGGACCCTCCAGCAAGCCTAGCCACTCAATAATATCATGGCTGATCTTCTAACCTAACTCTATCTGCACTCCGGATCCCTATATCCCTTAAACCTTCTATCCTTTAGAAATCTATCAATCTCAGTTTTGACCTGTAGATCGACTAAGCATCTACAGCCTTCTGCAAAAGAGAACTCCATAAATTCCACAAATAAAACTTGAGCATCAGATAATATGTACAGGAACCAGACTGGTAGAGTGAGTTTATCGCTTACCTGATAAGGCAATGATGGTTGCTACCACATAGGTATACATTATCATTTGTGTTTAATGTCACAGGGCGTTGAGGGAACGTTGATGGTGCAGTTGGAGAATGTTGGCTGGGAGAGAGTAAGATACGGTGAGGAGTACTGAACAGGAATAACCTAGAGAAGTTACTGTACACTGTAAGGGAGATGGTCTGAGGGTTACGTACAAACCTTGTGTCTCTGCGTCATTTTCTCTGCTCTGCCGTATCGCTCCTCCATTGGTTCTCTTCCATCACTAATATGTTTTTGTTCAATCGGATGTCTGAAACCTGTAGCAAGATACACCCGTATGTAAGTTCATCAAACGCTCACAAACGAGTTCACATATATGTACCATCAGTAGAGTTCTGTAGCTCACGGATTAAAGCCATCGCCCCAAGCGAGAGATATTCCTGACATGATCAACTGTTGGTCAAATTTCCTTACTCCTCACTCAACACTGTTTACAGCGCAGTAAGTAGGAATCTGGTAGTTAGTCGATTGATGGTTTACTTTCTGGGTATAATTATCCTGTTTCGTCTTCAAAATGCACCGTCACTATAATTTAGAGTTTTTTGTGTGAAGCGCATTGAGACATATCAAAGGCGAAATTATTCGATCTATTAAATGTCAAGGATTATTGTGATATAGCCAGTCACAAGAAGGCAGAACCGCTGTATTCAGTGAAGCCCTGCGTGTGCGCAAACGGCTGGCAAAAGTCTAATGTGTGTTGGCTTCACAGCCACGGTGATAGGTGTCAATTTGGTAACGAGGTGAAACGAGCCATTCAGAGGGTTCAAAGCGAAAGTGTAGGAGCCATGTTACGTCAGCAGTTTCTCAGCTTTCCCTCCCCCAATTCGTTGAGAGTTTCCTTCTTGCCGCTCTCCGCTCAAAACCTCATGGTGACAGCAGTTTGGGTAGAAAACACAAGTTTCTTAGCATAATTCAATTCTGCAAGTTACTGCGTTGTACGATTTATTTCGTTGAATGATTGTTCATATATTCACATTTAATGTTCTTATTCGGTGTGTGACACAGGTCGGGACACCCATCACCATAATTTTGAATAACAAAACCAACATGTGTATCATAATAATTGCCTCTATAATAATAATAATAATAATCCTTGCATTTGATATAGCGCTTTTCACGTCAGGAAGACGTCCCAAAGCGCTTCACAGAACACACTGTAAAGTGAATTGACTGTATATTTGTGGGCGAACGCGGCAGCCAATTGCGCACAGCAATGTCCCACAAACAGTCGTAGATTGAAAATGACCAATTTAATTATTGTTTTTGTTTTTTGGAGGGATTATTATTAGGCGTGTGGAGTAAGGAAACTTGCCCAAGGTTTCGCCCTGCCTGGAATTGAACTCAGGTCTCTCACCTGCAAAGCGAGTGCTCTAACCACTGAGCTACAGGACTCTGCGTTTCATATCAAGCCGTATCAATTTCCGAATAATCTATACTGTCTTCACAGGACAAAGTGTATCGACAGTGTATTTTGTGGACAACACCTGGCAGCTAAGTGCACACAGCTGCGTCTCGCAAACAGTCTTTGATCGAGTGATGAACTTTTTAATCGA
>NW_024706203.1:0-12968 GCF_018977255.1 Callorhinchus milii | reverse complement strand
GCATGTTCTCCCCTGGTCACGTGGATTTTTCTCCGGTCTCTGTTTTTCTCTCCACATTTAGAAACACGTGTTTAGAATGTTTGGCTGCCATACATTTCCACATCAGCCACTTTTTTGAGCTATCATTTGTAGCCAGCGCTTGTGAAAAATAACTAATAGCTGTGGGCTTTACCTGCTAAATAAAATAGTTTTTGTTTAGCTAATGAAGTTAACCACCGCAAGGGGGGGGGGGGGGGGGGGGGGGGGCTGTGGAACACATGGTACGTACTTCAACAGCTCCAGGACAATGCAGTGGTGTCCTCTGAAGTCAAAATGGTTCAGGACTTTGACGACGTTGTAGTCCTCATCACTCCCCTCGCCCTGAAGTTCCAGAGCCACCTTGATCTCCATTCTCTGAGATTTATCACGCTTGGAGCTGTGCAGAGAAAATCCACAAATGAATCATGACTTAGACTTGCTTAAGAAATGACCAGAAACAAATTATATTCAGAATTAAATAATTATACCTTCCCCAAGTGTAATGTCATTGTAAGTTCCAGTAGCGCGCTCATGGAAGGTTCCAGAAAGGATAGGGAAGAGGATAAAATAAGCAAGGGATAGAGGGGGTTTGGGGTGCTGACTTAACGTAGTGATTCCCTAATGTGTGAATTGAGCCGACTCCGAGCATGGCCCAGCCACACTCAGGATTTCCAGAAGCTGAGCCAAGCCACGGCTGAGCCACTCGTGTATCTTTATCAGCAGCTGAGTGGCTCAGCCTGAGCCAAACCACGGCTGAGCTGGAGCTGAGCCTGAGTTTTAGAGATTGAGCCATAGCTGATTCGTGACTGAATGTGGCTCTCACAAAGCAAGGCATTATAACGTGGAACATCATGGGACCTCCTTTGCCAATACCAAAATATGAGAATAGATTTTCCCTTTTTTCTGGCAACAAAACAGGTGTTAAGATGTAACAAAAACTGAAACTTTTACAAGAAATCATGTCTGAATTAACCACAATACTTGTGGTCAGTATGCAAACAAAAACATACTCTGATAATATATGCATTGTCTTTTAAACTGATTGGTCCACACCAGACAGCTTTCTGTTGAGTCTAGTCTCAAAACGGTGTTAAACCAGAGGACGCCAAAAGGCGTACAGCACAAAGACAAGCACTATCAGAGGAATGAGAGCTCGGGGTGAGCAGCTACATCATGGGACCTCCTTTGCAGTATATCTTTGGTACTGGCAAAGGAGGTCCATGAACGCGCCCGTTATGACATGGGACAACCTCATTAAAGCGTAGAACGTGCCTTTTATTGGGTGGAACGTGCCTTTTATTGCGTGGAACGTGCCTTTTATAGCGTGGAACGTGCCCATTATAACGTGGAAGGCTCCCGTTATAACGCGGACCGCACCAATTATAATCCGGAATGCATCTGTTCTAATGCAAGAAAGTGCCGATTATAACGTGGAATGTGCCCGCTATGAAACTGCACGGCTGAGCGGTATGATACAGTAGGCGGAATGCGGAATTATAACGTGACGTGACAGCATACCCTCCATTATTGGTCTCTCATATCACTGTGTGCGTGTATTATATCTTGCAAAACTTTATCGTTACATTATATATGGGGATATTATGTTTGCTTAATGTGCTTTCCCTTAACGCGGCACTTTTCAGGAATGCATCTCCCAGGTGAAATGAAGAATTAATGTAATGTAAGAGTGAACTGATCCAGAACAGGGGGAGAACATACAAACTCCACACAGGAGGGCACCCGAGTCAGGAGTCGAACGGGGACCCTCTGTGAGGCACGAGTTGTCACCACCTCATCACACGGCCGCCCACAGCAAAGGACTGAACAACAACGTCGTCCTTGTGACAAGACCGCTCTGAATTCTTACCTCAATGGTGATACCAAGATCTTTACGGCCACCAGGGTGTTCCTCATGTGGTCAAGGCACCAATCACCTGGCCTTGACTCCTTCCCCAATCTTCTTCAGCACCTCATAGCGGTAGTGGAGGTGCTCATGCTGAACCTGCACCAAATTACAATCATTTAGACTGACTATATTTGAAATCACAACATGTAGGAAGTGTGAGCATTATTTTACGAAATAATTGTTTTATTAAGTGTTTGGTTTTCTTAAATCTGTAATTGTGGAATGCTCTGTCTGCTGGCTGTGACACCCTTAAAAACGCTCATTAGCTCAATGGGCTTAGCTTGGGAAATAAACTTGATTGTGAAGTGTGGTGGAGAGTGCATGTGTGCTGTCTCTGGGTGGTTGGTACTTCAGGTGCAATGACAAGAAGCCACGAACCTCGCGACCGCTGCGCCTGTGACCGCCCCCACGGCGGGGCTTTGGGCGAGTCTCACCGGAATGTAATGATGTCGTGGTCGTCGTATCCATCGTTGTTTGGTCCCGGGATCTGTTGCGGAGCGCAAAGTACCATACTTCCTGTATGGCGACAAGCTCCAGCTTCTCCGGTGGGTCATTTGAGGGCCAAAGAGAGCCAGGATTGCTGCAGGCAAGGGAATACAACAACAGCTGTCGGTGATCATTTGTTTAGATTCCTTTTCAGGAGGTTCCTGCAGATGATTTACAGAGAATGGGGGTGACGCTGCTGCCATTACGTCTGCTGTGTGATCCCAATTTGAGGAGTTTGCAGGGGACTTGGATGTTTTGCAATTCCAGTTATGTCTGTATGTTGAACTTATTTTGCACCATGCTTCGGCAACCCTGCTAATCAGAAGTGAGGGGGAAGGACATTAAACTAAAAAGTTCGCAAAAATTATAGATTTAAAAGAGCATCGCTCCAGTGGCTTCCTAATGTCGGAAGAGCATTCCAGATGACTGCCGAAGCACATCTGACAACGTGCGATGCAGTGACCATCTTCGTTCGATGTCCAGCTATATGCAGCTTTGATGACGTCTTAGGTTGCTTGGATTTGACAACGGGGTTAATGAATTAGATAAATATAACACAGATATGCCAAGGATTTTATGAAATAAGAATAGCTTTTACCCTTCCTGGCACAAAAACAGGTGTTAATATGTTCAAACACCAAATAGATACTTTTGCAAGGCATCACGTCTGCATTTACCACACGTACTTGTGGAGAAATATGCAAACAAACATGCTCCGATAATATATGTGTAATAATCTTCCAGGAGACGGCTTCGGAATCAGTCCTTTTATTTCCACTCCACCATACACTTTCCTCACTCACTCTCCGTTGCTGGCAGACAACGGAGAGAGGACAGACTACGCACGAAGTCCCCTCGCGCACGTGGCAACCCGAGGCCCCGTCCGCGCGTGACCCTGCTCTTGTTAGTTTCAGTCTGCTCGCGATCGTTCCCTCTCGCTCGCTCTTAAGACCTTCGTCACGTGGTTCCCCCAGCCAATCGTGTATGGACAGCTTCGACCATTCTCGATGGTTCCCTGTCAATCCCGGGACCACGCCCCTCATCCGGCTCCCCATTAGCTGGGGCCCCGAATGGCTAGGCCAATCACTTCTGATGACCTGTCGTGATGACGCATGGGCCATGGTCCCAATCTCAACCCTTATTGGCTACGAGCAGGACCGGCAAGCCAATCCCCACGTGAACCCTCTATGGCTGTTATTACATCACCCCCCCCCCCCGGTGAAAAAAATTGAGCCGTCTCGGCTGGGAAAGGGTGAAGAACCAATTCCGTAACATCTTATTAGGGCACCAAGGTGCGTTTAACAATCAGAGGGTGAACAGGCGTTCCCGCGCCTAACAACATATAAAACAGTCACCCATAATAATTATAAGAAAATCACAACATACATTAGGGCGCCCCTGCAGCGCGGTAACGACAGGAATTAAGCAAACGATCAAACGTTAGCGAAACGGAAGAGACTTCGACCGCGTACGCGACGCGGGACCCTCTCCGCTCCCAGCGCAAGGTCGCTTCGCTTCCGGACGAATAGGAGGTGGCAGGCTTGAAGGAGAAGTCGGTTGTTGGTGCTTGGTCACGTCCAGGGCGGGCCCCGTTCGAGGGGGGGCAGCGGGGGCTTCCTCAGCCCTCAGAACCTGTTCATCTGCAGGAGGCACAACACAGTCCCCCTTGGGATCAACGGGCGTGTCAAGCGGCGCGGTCGGCCCGGCAGAACCCGGCAGGTCAGCTATTGGGGATGAAGGACCGACACGCGCGTCAACATAGGGTTTTAGTCGCGAGGAATGAACATACCAACGACGTTTGCCGTATTGAACGCGGATACTTTGCGAGTTCCGAACATCCACGAGCGTCACAGGCCCCCGCCATGGCCTGTGCAGTTTAGGGGATGTGCCCGCCGGTACCTGGGGGCAGTGGAGCCACGCCAGGTCTCCCACTGACCAAGGCATGCGAGAATGCGATCGACGCGCGTACCGTTCGTTCCTTGCCTGAGCACGGGCCGTCGCACACCGGGCAGCCTCTCGCGCTTCCGTTACTCGTTCAAGCGAGTCACGCACGTGGTCAGGCAGGGAGCGGGACGGTTGTTTACTCGGCGTACCCAGTTGCACATCGATGGGTGGAACATTTTCACGGCCATACATAAAAAAAACGGTGAGTATCCCGTGGACGTGTGCGGAACCATGCGGTATGCCGCCAAGACGCCTGGTATGTGCAAGTCCCAATCGGTTTGCTTTTCACTGACCGTGTGACAAAGCATAGCGGAAAGGGTACGGTTGAATCGTTCCACCATACCATCTGTTTGTGGATGGTATGGGGAGGTGCGAACTTTCTTTGTACCTAGCGCATCACAAACTTCCCTAAGCAATTTCGAGGAGAAATTCCGGCCCTGATCTGTGAGCAGCCTTTCAGGTGCCCCTTGTCCATGACGTACCCGTTCAAGAAAGCGTCGGTGATAGACGCTGCCGTTTGGTCGGGCAGAGGCCAGGCCATCGGCCATCGAGAAAAATATTCCACCCCGACCAGAAGGTATTTATTGCCCCTAGCCGACGGGGGAAACGGCCCAGAATGTCGAGAGCCACTAATTCGTTGATACGGGACACTTCAATGGAACGCAACGGTGGAACATAGTGGTTCCGAGGCGGCTTCCTTTTCGCACAGTCATGGCAGGAGCGGACGAAATCATTGATGTCCGCCGTCATACCGGCCCAGAAAAAATCCTTTTGCATTGCGGCAACAGTCTTTTGGACGCCGAGGTGCATCAACTTATCAGCGTGCAGAGCACGGAGCAGGTCGTAGCGAAGCGAAGTAGGCACCACCAAGCGTGGTCGGTCAGACACCCCGTCGGTACACATTAACAATCCCGACTTACCCCGGAACATCTGCCACTTCCAGCCCGCCAATTGCGATTTCTGTTTCCCAACCAATTTACGTAGCGGAGACAGCGAGGCATCGGCCTCCTGCTCGCGCAACCAGACTGCGTGCGGCAGCCGTAAGGTATCATCGGTGTCCACCGACACCTGCTGGTCGTCCTCTTTCGCTTTCGCCCCTGCGTCGTCCTCATTCGCTATCGCCCCCATAACTGGGCAGGGCGACGTAGGCGGTGCGGCGCAGCGGTGCGTGCCCTTCAGGCAAGTGCACGGAGGAACGGGCGGCAGCCTTGAGAGCGCATCAGCGTTCGCATGACGGGCCCCCTTTCGGTATGTTATATCGAAGGAAAATTCCTGTAACGATTCCAACCACCGGGCCAATTGGCCTGACGGCTGATCCAATTTGAGGGAATATTGCAAAGCCGCATGATCAGTGCGGACCAGGAATTTCCGTCCATACAGGTACGGTCGGTATAATCGAACAAAATGGACAATGGCCAAAAGTTCCCGCCTTGTCACGCAATATCGCGTTTCCGCAGGGGACAGAACCCTGCTGCCATACGCCACCACCCTCTCAACACCGTCCTTACGTTGCGACAAAACGGCCCCAATGCCGATATCACTAGCGTCCGTATCAAGGATGAACGGCTGTGAAAAATCTGGGTAATCTAACGTAGGCGCCGTGGCGAGGTGGTCCCGAAGTGCCATGAAGGAACTTTCTTCCTCCGCCCCCATTTAAACCTCTGATTTTTGCCAGTCAGAACGTGTAATGGTTTAGCCAACGTCGCAAAGTTCTTAACGAAGCGGCGATAATAGGAAGCGAATCCAATAAACCGCCGAACATCACCCACCGAAGTGGGTGTGGGCCACTCACGTACACACTTCGTTTTCAGAGGGTCAGTGGATACACCGTCCGAACTGACAATATGACCCAGGTAACGGACGGAGTGTTGCAGGAGGTGGCATTTCCTCGGTTTAAACTTAAGGTCAGCCGCACGCATTCTTTGAAAAACTGTCTCAAGGCGTAGGAGATGTTCCTCGAACGTGCGGCTAAAGACAATTATATCGTCCAGATATATGAGGCACGTTTCCCACTGCAGTCCCGTCAACACCAATTCCATGAGCCGCTGAAACGTGGCCGGAGCCGCGTTCAGGCCCATCGGCAACCGATTAAATTCAAAGAGGCCTTGCGGCGTGCGGAATGCCGTTTTGGGTTTTGACTCATCATCGAGGGGAAGCTGCCAAAAGCCCGAGGACAGGTCGAGGGTGGAAAAGAATTTAGCACCCGATAAAGCATCCAATGAGTCATCCATCCTCGGTAAGGGGTACGCGTCCGCTACCGAGATTTTGTTCAGCCGGCGGAAATCAACGCAAAACCTCGTACCACCATCCTTTTTCTTAACCAGAACGACGGGCGCGCCCCAAGGACTATTGGATGGTGAGATAATATCCGCCGCCAGCAATTCATCTACAGCCCCACGCACGTGTTCCCTTTCCGCCGGGCTCAAGCGGTGAGGGTGCATACAGACAGGCGGCGACGCACCGGTTTCAATATGGTGCGACAAAAGCGATGTGCGTCCGAGGTCCAAATCATTTTGCTGAACACATCAGTGTACTGCAGCAACAGCGAACGCAATGCGTTCCTATGTTCATTTGACAAGGAAGAATTCTCTCCGCATAAATCGGCGATCCAGCGTTCTTGTGAACGATCATGCGGAGGCCCAACCGCGGCCATCCGAGCGCGCGGCGGTTTTTCACAAGAGGCGAAATCGGTAGTGGCGTGAGCCAGCACCGATCCCTCCGGAACAACAACTCGATCAGGTCCCCCATTCAAGACCTGTATGAAAGGTGCCTGACCCGGGCGCACGATCGTTTGTGCCGCCGCCAAAGAAAAAGATTTCGACACGGAATTCGACGGGGATAATAGCACACCTTTCGCATCCCTTCCCATTTGAAGTGGTTTTCGGTAACGTAGCGGAATAAGCATTTGTGCTCCCGATGGAACCTCCACCGTAGCCGCAACTACAGCAGTAACCGCGTTACCTGTAGGCGCTTGGCCAGCAGGGAAGGCAGGAATGCCATCCTACGACCCCCCGGCATTTCCAAACAGTCCTGGTCGACCCGTATTCGCAACGGCATCCGACGCAGAAAATCAGTACCCAACAAGCATGGAACAGCTAGCGAGCGAGAAATTAACACTGGTCCTGCGGCGGTAATATTTCCGATAGTGATGCTCACATCCACCTGTCCGCAGATACCCATGCTCCCCCATTGGCGGCCACACAAGCATCATTAACTTTGCGTATTCTCGACGCAGGAATGGACAACAAATGAAAAATGACATCCGAAACGATGGTAGCCGATGCGCCAGTGTCCACCAAAATACGGACGTCAACGCCGTCGATGGTACCACGTACCGTCGACGAGCCCGACGCCGCAGCCACAACCCTGCGAGCCAATTTCTTCCACTGTGTAGCAGAGCGTGTCAATGGAGCAGGAGAAGTAAAATTACCCTGAGGAGTGTAAGAATGAGTGCGAGTGGATGAGTGATGTGACACGACCTGCCGGGTGTCCGATTTGTGCCGACTCGCCCGAGGTTGTTGCAGCTCCGGACAGGTAGAGGAGATAGAGGTCCCCTCGGCGGAGCAGGCGACAGCAGAGGTCGGCAGCGGCAGTCACGGGCGAAGTGGCCCCGTCTGCCGCACTTGAAACACGCGGCCGACGTCGGCCGGCGGTCGGACGACCCGGCCCTCGCACGCGGTCGGCCCGTGTAGTCGCCCCGCTGGTCGCGCAGCCGCCGGCCCGGAACCCTATGCGGGACAGCAGCAGCCAGCATGTCGTCGTCGCCCGAGTCGTCGGAGCAGTGGACAACCAGTCGCGGAGACCACCCCAGAGGCGGCCCGTCGATCTCGGGTTTCCCGTCCACGCCGCCATCTGGTCCCACCGCTTGATATTAAACTTAGCGTCCAGGCAGCGCGCCACCCACCGCGACGAAAGCGGTTCGTGGCCGCACACCGGTAGAGAGATGTTGAGCTCCTGAGACAACTCCAGCATGCGGGAAAGGATGAGAGGATCCAAATGCTCGGCCGTCGCGTCGGGGTAGGCGGCCATGGCCATCGCCATCAACGCCCCCCGATAGGCCAACGGCGATTCCTCCGGTGCCCGGCGACGCGACATAAATTTTCTGGTGGCCGATGTCGGCGGGTCGTAAAATTCCGCCATCTCAGTGAACGCATCCCGCAGTGTCTTCTTCTTGGACGCCGGGATGGAGCGGAAGACTCCTAGAGACACATCATCGAGCAGCGTAGGCAGCGCTCCCAGCGCTTCTTCCTCCGTCCAGTTGACAGATCTGAAAGCTGACTCGAAACGCCACGTGAAAGCACTCCAATCGCCCCCGGCGATAAATTCTTTTATTTGTGGAAGGCGATGCCCGCGGTGGCAGGCGCGTGCCGCGGGCGTCTCCGGCCGCCGTTCCCGCTCTCCGCTCGGTGCAGACAAAATGGCGTCCGGCGGCCGCGTGGTGGTAGGCGCGCCCAAAATGGCGGCCGACGACTCCGGCGCAGCCGCCCCTCCCAAGACGACGACGTCCTCCCGCGTGGCAGGAGCAATGGCGGGTCCTGCTTCCATAGCAGGACCCTTCCCGCGGCGTCCAGCTGATCGGCGATCTGGCGACCCACGGCTGGTGAGGACGCCACCGCGGTCACCAGGCTTAGCAGAATTGCGCGCAACGACTCAATCTGCTCCGCCATCAGCCGCCATTCGTCTCTCGGTCCTGCGGTGGTCGCGTCCTCCCCGGTCGACGCTGAGAGGCGTCGAGGCGAGCGTCGTCAGCCGGCGGCACCAGGGCTGTAGCTCCCAACAGCTCATCTTCATCCGTCTCGACCTCTTCCTCCGACAGAGGCACGGGCAGGTTCTTTTTTCTGAGGTGCTTAGACATCTTGACGATCGTCCAAACAGTCGCAGAATTACTTCTGACACCAATGTAATAATCTTCCAGGAGACGGCTTCGGAATCAGTCCTTTTATTTCCACTCCACCATACACTTTCCTCACTCACTCTCCGTTGCTGGCAGACAACGGAGAGAGGACAGACTACGCACGAAGTCCCCTTCGCGCACGTGGCAACCCGAGGCCCCGTCCGCGCGTGACCCTGCTCTTGTTAGTTTCAGTCTGCTCGCGATCGTTCCCTCTCGCTCGCTCTTAAGACCTTCGTCACGTGGTTCCCCCAGCCAATCGTGTATGGACAGCTTCGACCATTCTCGATGGTTCCCTGTCAATCCCGGGACCACGCCCCTCATCCGGCTCCCCATTAGCTGGGGCCCGAATGGCTAGGCCAATCACTTCTGATGACCTGTCGTGATGACGCATGGGCCATGGTCCCAATCTCAACCCTTATTGGCTACGAGCAGGACCGGCAAGCCAATCCCCACGTGAACCCTCTATGGCTGTTATTACATATGCATTGTCTTTGAAATTGACTGGCCTGCACCAGAGACAGCCTTCTTTATGGCCTTGTCTCGCTGGTGTGAGACCAGAGAACGGCAAAAGTCGAACGGTACATCACCCATGCAACATAGCCACCATGAAGTCCCCCATGCATCATGGTCACTGTCACGTCCCCCTTGAAACATGAACGTCGTGATGTCCCACCATTCAGTGTGGCCATCTTGACGTCACTCATTTCTGTTCTTAACTTGTGGCGACTTGCTGCGGATGGAGGCGGTGCGCGCTGAGGACAGCGCACTCCACGTGGTGCAAGACTCGCCGTTACTCCGAGCCTCTCCAGCTCGGCTGATCTACACACACACACAAAGGTCCACCACTAGAGCTTGAGGAGTGAGTGGGACTCGGGCAGGACGAGCCATGGCCAGGATGGACAACAATGGCTGACAGTCAAGCATAATAACAGTGACAACCAAGGAACGGAACACATCAGAGAGGAGAGCGGCCAGAGAGATGGTGCGACGAAACCGGCGCTTGGCGGATTATGCCATCACAGGATGTGAGGGGTAGCAGGGTCTCAGGGAGCGAGGCGTTCATCCATCAGTGGATAAATAACAGTGCTGTAGATGCTCACGCGTAGACGGGCATGTACACCAACAGGATCTCGGAGAGACACTGATAGACGCACACACACTCAGGCGGGCAAGGAGAAGCACATCCAGGTATACAGGTCACAGGTAGGCACACGCAGAGGGGAGAACACACGTCCACCCATACTTCACCACACAAGTCGAGGAGCCACATGTACTTCCATGGTAGCAACTTGCAGGCGAGGGTGCTCAGACCTCACGGTGTCTCTCGCGCGGTCCGGGTCTCTGCGTGGAGAGCGGGAGACAGAGGCGAGGGTCACAGAGTCGAAGGGGCGTGATACGCCCACGTCTAAACACACGTCACTTCACAATGCGGACTCTCATCATCAACACAGACTCACATCCTCACCAGTCACCCATAATACGAAAAACACAAAAAGCAACAACTGCCTTTCCTCAGCATTCCTGGCAAGGCGGTGTTGAATAATCCTTGCCAGGACCTTTCCCGGCACACCGAGGAGTGAGATGCCCCTGTAGTTGTTACAGTCTGTGCGGTCTCCCTTCTTAAAGATGGGGACCACCAGGGTATCCTGCCACCTCACTAACACCACCACCACTAATACCACCAACACCACCATCACTATCACTAACCCCAGTAACACCACCACTATCACCACTAATAACAACCACAATCACTAACACCACCATCACTAAAACTAACACCACCACCATCACAAGCACCACCCCCACTACTACCACCAACATTAACACCACCACTCCTCCCCCTGCCAGTATGGGACACCAAAGACAAAGAAGGCTCAGCTAATCGAGTCTCTCACCTTTCTGAAGAGATGCCGCGACTCTAAGGTAATACCAATCGCATTTACACTAACCTCTGCTGCTGTAACTTCTTCTAATGCTAAACGAATTCTGTCTAGAACTAGCTTAACTCTTATCTCAGAGAAAATCAGACTTACGCGCACCGAACTAGACCAGTTAGACAAGACACTCTACAAATCACACTTATCTTTGACTGCAACAATTTCCACATCGGATTGGGAACATGTAGACAATATGACTGCCTCTTCAGCTGCCGCTATGTCGACCAAATGTAAGGACAACTTGATTTCCAAATTCAACCGCCTCTCAAATAAGAGACCGGACCCACACACTGAAAAGCTAGACGTTAACAAAGTCGTAATTAATCGCTACCCTGCATAATGCACGGGCATAATATGACTTCGAAACCCCCGCCCACTTCCTACGCATTTCACAAATGGTACTAATCACATACCTGCATTTCCCATAAATATGCTAAATTCCTCTTGATATGCAAATTATTTTGTCAAGGCGCCCTTCCCCCCTTCCAACCCAGCTTAAATATACGCTCCAAGCGTGGTGGTGTTTCATTCAGACGCTGTTTCCCCGACAGACCTGGTCTTCACCTGAGGACGGCTGCATGCGTTGTGGCCGAAACGTCGTGACAATTATCTTGTTATGTTTTATTTTTATTATTTTATTATTTCCATTCTACGTGACTTTACCGAAAGAACCAAGAAGATGAATCCCTGCAGTCACGAAAGCTTTAAATCGAATTAAAAATAAAGTTCCCCATAGAGACTTAACAGTCTGTAGGGGAAAGTGCTGTTAGCCAGCAGTACGTATGAAGGTTGGCACTACACACGAGGGGGTTGGATTGCCAGCACCACGCCCGGCCGCCTTTGTCTCCCTAGTGGCGACCTTTACACACTGCACCAGGTACTCATTCGAGGTTGAGTCGACCTAGGGGAGGCCCAGCACCGGTTCAGATAATCGTCACTGCTGTTGGCCTTGAGAGAGAATCCACCTCGGGGTCTCCCAGTTAATAGCGCGGCACGCTGTCAGCTACACGACCGTTCCACACACACAGACTCACACAGATAGTCTCACACACACAGACTCACACAGATAGTCTCACACACACACAGACTCACACAGAGAGACTCACACAGAGAGACTCACACACACACAGACTCACATAGAGAGACTAACACCACCACCACTCGCCCACAGCTCGGTTCAACTCCTCACCTGCTCTGGGGTCTGTCGGCGCCTCTCTAACGGGCAAACTGCCAGTGGGAAGCACGTGGCGCGAGACGCGGGGGCGTACAAGTTAACCACGCCCCCCCCCGTGATGTCACAGCCATTAGCTCCTCCCCCCACCTGAGCTCCTCCCCCATGCCTCCTCTGCCCCCCACCCGAGACCCCCCATGCCCCCCCTCAATACCCCCACCATGACTGTTCCACACAGACAGACTCACACACACAGACTCACATGGAGAGACTCACATACAGAGACTCACACAGCCACCACTCACCCACAGCTCGGTTCCACTCCTGCAGGAGACCGACTCAGTGTAGTCCCAGGGCTTGCGAGCTGGTTTTCAGTCTCCAACGGCTCTTCTGCTCCAACGACTGCCTCGAGCTCTCACACGCACCGCCTTATATAGCCAACTGCCCCCCGAGGGGCGGGGCTGTATGCGGACGTTGATGTAGACACCCCACGCACGGACCGTGATGTAGACACCGCAACGTAATGGCTTGCTACACCCCGGTACGTAACACCTCTACATCTCGATTTAAAGCTTTCGTGACTGCAGGGATTCATCTTCTTGGTTCTTTCGG
>NW_024706202.1:0-12983 GCF_018977255.1 Callorhinchus milii | reverse complement strand
AGAGAGTGACTGTCAGTGTGAGAGAGTGACTGTTAATGAGTGTAAAAGAGAGTGACTGTCAGTGAGTATGTGAGAGCGATTGTCACTGTGAGGGAGTGATTCAGTGTGAGAGAGAGAGAGTGGTTGTCAGTGAGTGTGAGACACAGTGATTGTCAGTGCGAGAGAGCGAGTGACTGTCAGTGCCCTTCCTCGCAAAAGTCCTAGAACGCGTTGTTGCCAATCAACTCCGCGCACACCTCTCCTCCCACTCCCTCTTCGAACCCCTCCAGTCCGGTTTCTGCCCTGACTGTCATGTCTCTGCTAAAGACCTTTCTTTTCGACCACGCCTTTGGTCATCTTCCCCTCCCTCCCCCTGGCTCGGTCCCAGGATCTGTTACTGTAAAGCACTCTGAGGCGTCGTCCGGTGTGAAGGGCGCTATATAAATCCAAGTTATTGTTGTTGAGTGACTGTCAGTGAGTGTGAGAGAGAGTGACTATCAGTGAGTTTATGAGAGAGTGCCTGGCACTATCAGAGAATGACAGTCAGTGTGAGAGTGACTGACAGTGAGTGTGAGAGAGTGTCTGTCAGTTTGAGTGAATGACTATCAGTGTGAGAGAGTGACAGTCAGTGTGGGAGTGAGTGACAGTCATTGTGAGTGAAAGTGACTTTTACTGAGTATGTTAGAGAGAGATTCTCAGTGCGAGAGAGTGACTGTCAGTGTGAGACAGTGACTGTCAGTGAGTGTGACAGAGTGATTGTCAGTGTGAGAGAGTGACTCAGTGAGTGTGTGAGAGAGTGACTGTCAGTGAGTGTCTGATGAGTGACTCAGTGAGTGTGTGAGAGAATGACTGTCAGGGTGAGAGTGACTGTCAGTGAGTGTGTGAGAGAGTCTGTCAGTGAGTGTGAAAGAGTGACTGAGAGTGACTGTCAGTGTAAGAGAGTGACCTTCAGTGAGTGTGTGAGAGTGACTGTCTGAGTGTGTGAGTGTGACTGTCAGTGTGAGAGAGATTGACTGTCAGTGAGTGTGTGATGAATGACTCTCAGTGAGTGTGTGGGAGAATGACAGTCAGTGTGGGAGAGAGTGACTCCATGTGGGAGAGTGTCTGTCAGTGTGGGAGAGGGACTGTCATTGTGAGTGAAAGTGACTGTCAGTGTGAGAGGAAGAGACTGTTGGTGAATGTGTGAGAGAATGACTGTCAATGAGTGTGTGACAGAGTGATTGTCAGTGTGAGAGTGACTGTCAGTGAGGGACAGAGAGTGATTGTCAGTGCGAGAGAGAGTGACCGTCATGAAAATCTGCCTCAGTGCTTCTCACTCCTCTCAGAAAGTTGTGGGTTTCATGTTGGGACCTGAACTCACACAGTCCAGGTTGACACTGCAGTGCATTTCTGAAGAAGCATTGCATTGTCAGAGGTCCCATCTGTCTGTTCAGGTGGATGTTAAAGATCCCGTAGCACTGTTCAAAAAAAACAAGAGTTTCTCTTTCTCGATGTCCTGGTGTCCAGCAATTCCTCAGATAAAATTGGTGACTCACTCCATGGTTATCATAGAATTATAGAATCATAGAATTGTACAGCACAAAAAGAGGCCATTCGGCCCATCGAGTCTGTGCCGGATCTTTGAATAGATCAATGTAATGTCAATCCCACTCCCCAGCCCTTTCCCCATAACCCGGCAAACCCATCCTCCTCAAATATCCATCCACCGCGTTTTTAAAAGTAGTTATCGAATCGGCCTCCACTACCCTTTCAGGCAATGCGTTCCAGATTTGAACAACTCGCTGATTGAAAAAATGTCTTCTCACCTCCTCTCTGCTTCTTTTAGAGACTATTTTAAATCTGTGACCTCGAGTCACCGACACACCCACCAGTGGAAACAGTTTTTCCCTTTCTAACCTATCAAATCCCCTCATGATTTTGAAAACCTCTATTAAGTCTCCTCATACCCTTCTCTGCTCCAATGAGAATAATCCTAACCTCTCTTGCCTTTCCTCATAATCAAGGTCCCTCATTCCTGGTACCATCCTCGTAAATCTCCTCTGCACCCTTTCCAATGCCTTAATATCCTTCCGATAGTGTGGTGCCCAGAACTGGGCGCAGTATTCTAACTGAGGCCTAACCAGTGTTTTATATAGGTTAATCATAACCTCCTGACTCTTGTACTCTATGCCCCTACTTATAAAGCCTAGTATCACATATGGCCTTTTTACAGCTTTATCTACCTGTCCTGCCACCTTCAAGGATTCATTTACCTGAACCCCCAGGTCTCTCTGTTCCTTCACCCCCTCTTAAGATTGTATTACCAGTCTATATTGCCTCCCCTCATTCTTTCTACCAAAATGCATTACCTCGCATTTCTCCACATTGAAATTCATCTGCCATGTGTCTGCCCATTTTACCATTCTGTCTATGTCTTCCTGCAATTGGCTGCTATCCTTCTCACTGTTTAGCACCCTAACTGTTGTTTGACATTGCTATATAGCAATTGGTGGCGTTCTCCGATAAATATAGTTACTACACTACACAGTAAATCCTGTGAAGTGCATTGGGACATCCTCTTGACCTGAAAGGTGCTGAATCAAATTCAGGTATTATGAAATCCTCAGCTAACAGTGGGTTCTGTAATGCAATGTCTCAGATGCCTTTTGATTGTGGTTGTCTGGCTATGTGTGGGACTGACCTCCCAAGGCACTGAGATCTCCTTCTAATGGGTCTCACTGGATGCTGAATAAGACACCCGCCTAACCCCACACCCCCCAAAAATATCTGTGATCAACTGGGGGCAGGGACTCTTACCACTCAGCTCCCGTTAACCCAGCAAGCCAAACCCCTAATGGCTAGGGAAGTCCTAGCTAGACAAGCAGTGGGAAAGCTTGCCAGAACGTGCTTTCAGTGGCAAGCTATGCGGTTCCAGCAATACCCCAACGCACACTCTGAGGTGCCACAACTTGGCTCTTGTCAAAAGCCTTGGCTGTTGCCAACCTGCACCTAATACTCTCCGGATTTAGGTAAGCAGGACGCATCCCTCCAGGGAGAGAGAGAGAGAGAGTGGGCATTCCATTCCAACAATCTATCTCTGGGATTTCCATGTGCAGGTGGGATGCAGGAAATTCTCAGTTTGTTTTGGAGACTCTTAAACACGGTGAAGGGTTTCCTCACGTGTCAGGCTGATCCCAGCCAACCAAACAAAATGACCAGCTGATCAGGGTCAGCTGGTCCTGGAAACACATTGCTCTGTGTGTGAGTTATGGATATCTCTCTCTCTCTTGCAGCCGAACCTGGTGGAGGAATACTTTGAGGCTCACAGTAGTGGCAAGGTGCTGACCTCTGACCTCACACTGCAGAAGCTGAAGACTCCGAGGCTGGATCAGGTCAATGAGGGGGAGGGGTGGCGGGCGTGACTGGGATGGACTGGGGAGGGGCAGTGGTTGGAGCCAGGGAAGGAGCGTGAGGCTGGGCTGGGGGTGGGGCTGAGGCAGTAGGCAGGGCGAGGCGTGGGACGGTGGGTGGGGATTGTGGTGGGCGGAGCTGGTGGCCTGGGGAGGGGGCGGGGAGGGGCTGGGGGAGGAGTGGTGGCCTGGGGAGGAGCTGGGGGAGGAGTGGTGGCCTGGGGAGGGGCTGGGGGAGGAGTGGTGGCCTGGGGAGGGGCTGGGGAGGAGTGGTGGCCTGGGGAGGGGCTGGGGGAGGAGTGGTGGCCTGGGGAGGGGCGGGGAGGGGCTGGGGAGGAGTGGTGGCCTGGGGAGGAGCTGGGGGAGGAGTGGTGGCCTGGGGAGGGGGCGGGGAGGGGCTGGGGGAGGAGTGGTGGCCTGGGGAGGGGCTGGGGGAGGAGTGGTGGCCTGGGAGGGGGCGGGGAGGGGCTGGGGAGGAGTGGTGGCCTGGGGAGGGGCGGGGAGGGGCTGGGGAGGAGTGGTGGCCTGGGGAGGGGCGGGGAGGGGCTGGGGGAGGAGTGGTGGCCTGGGGAGGGGCTGGGGGAGGAGTGGTGGCCTGGGGAGGGGCGGGGAGGGGCTGGGGAGGAGTGGTGGCCTGGGGAGGGGGCGGGGAGGGGCTGGGGGAGGAGTGGTGGCCTGGGGAGGGGGCGGGGAGGGGCTGGGGAGGAGTGGTGGCCTGGGAGGGGGGGGAGGGGCTGGGGGAGGAGTGGTGGCCTGGGGAGGGCTGGGGAGGAGTGGTGGCCTGGGGAGGGGCGGGGAGGGGGTGGGGATGGCGTGGCTGGGGGAGGTGGGCCGGGGTGACTCTCTGATGTACCACAGGTGGTGCTGAGAGAGCTGTTGGGGGAAAGTTGCTCGCCCTTCACCACAGAGCTGGAGCGGCTGCAGCGCCGCTCAAACAGCCTCTTCCACAAGTGGATGCTTCAGCTGCAGTGAGTATTGCCCGCAGCAACACAGCCCTCCCAGCAACACAGCCCTCCCAGCAACACAGCCCACCCAGCAACGCAGCCCACCCAGCAACGCAGCCCACCCAGCAACGCAGCCCACCCAGCAACGCAGCCCACCCAGCAACGCAGCCCACCCAGCAATGCAGCCCACCCAGCAACGCAGCCCTCCCAGCAACACAGCCCATCCAGCAACACAGCCCACTCAGTGACGCAGCCCATCCAGCAACGCAGCCCATCCAGCAACGCAGCCCACCCAGCAACGCAGCCCTCCCAGCAACGCAGCCCACCGAGCAACGCAACCCACCCAGCAACGCAGCCCTCCCGGCAACGCAGCCCCCTCGGCAACGCAGCCCACCTGGCAACGCAGCCCTCCCGCCAACGCAGCCCCCCCCACCACCCCGGCAACGCAGCCCACCAGGCAACGCAGCTCTACCAGCGACACAGCTCTCCCAGCAACGCAGCCCCCCCAGCAACTCATCCCCCCCAGAAATGCATCCCTCCCAGCAACGCAGCCTACCCAACAACACAGCCCTCCCAGCAACGCAGCCCTCCCAGCAACGCAGCCCTCCCAGCAACGCAGCCCACCTAGCAACGCAGCCCACCCAGCAACGCAGCCCACCCAGCAACGCAGCCCACCCCCAGCAACGCAGCCCTCCCGGCACCGCAGCCCTCCCGGCACCGCAGCCCACCCAGCAACGCAGCCCACCCAGCAACGCAGCCTTCCCAGCAACGCACCCACCCCAGCAACGCATCCCTTTCAGCAACACAGCACTCCCAGCAACGCAGCCCTCCCAGCAACGCAGCCCTCTGAACAACGCAGCCCACCCAGCAACGCAGCCCACCCAGCAACGCAGCCTTCCCAGCAACGCACCCACCCCAGCAACGCATCCCTTTCAGCAACACAGCACTCCCAGCAACGCAGCCCTCCCAGCAACGCAGCCCTCTGAACAACGCAGCCCACCCAGCAACGCATCCCCCCACCAATAACGCGGCCCTCCCGGCAACGCAGCCCTAGCGGCAACGCAGCCCTCCCGGCAACGCAGCCCCCTCGGCAACGCAGCCCACCAGGCAACGCAGCCCTCCCGGCAACGCAGCCCCCACCCACCCCCCGGCAACGCAGCCCACCCGGCAATGCAGCCCTCCCAGCGACGCAGCCCTCCCAGCAGCGCAGCCCTCCCAACAACGCACCCCCCCCCAGCAACGCAGCCCCCCCCAGGGCAAAGCAGCCACCCACCCCCAGCAGCGCAGCCCTCCTGGCAACGCAGCCCCCCAGCAACGCAACTAACCCCCAGCAACGCAGCCCTCCCAGCATCGTAGCCCTCCCAGCAAAGCATCCCCTCCAGCAATGCAGCCCTCCCAACAACACAGCCCACCCAGCAACGCAGCCTACCCAACAACGCAGCCTACCCAACAACGCAGCCTACCCAACAACGCAGCCCTCCCAGCAACGCAGCGCACCCAGCAATGCATCCCTCCCAGCAACGCAGCCCACCCAACAACGCAGCCCACCCAGCAACGCAGCCCACCCAGCAACGCAGCCCACCCAGCAACACAGCCCACCCAGCAACGCAGCCCACCAGCAACGCAGCCCACCCAGCAACGCATCCCCCCTCAGCAACGCAGCCCTCCCGGCAACGCAGCCCCCCAGAAACACAACCGACCCCCAGCAACGCAGCCCTCCCAGCATCGCAGCCCTCCCAGCAAAGCATCCCCTCCAGCAATGCAGCCCTCCCAACAACACAGCCCACCCAGCAACGCAGCCCCCCTCGGCAACGCAGCTCACCCAGCTACACCCCCCCCCCAACAACGCAGCCCACCCAGCAACGCAGCCCTCCCGGCCACGCAGCCCCCCCGGCATCGCAGCCACCCCGGCAACGCAGCCCCCCCCCCCCCCCCCCCCCCCGGCAACGCAGCCCTCCCAGCAACGCAGCCCATCCAGCAATGCAACCCACCCAGCAATGCAGCCCTAGCAGCAATGCAACCACACACCAGCAACGCAGCCGCCCAGCAACGCAGCCCTCCAGCAACGCAGCCCCCCAGCAATGCAACCACATACCAGCAACGCAGCCCACCCAGCAACGCAGCCCTCCAAGCAACGCATCCCTCCCAGCAACACAGTCCACCCAGCTACGCAGCCCACCCAGCAACGCAGCCCACCCCCAGCACCGCAGCCCTCCCGGCACCGCAGCCCACCCAGCAACGCAGCCCACCCAGCAACGCATCCCCCCTCAGCAACGCAGCCCTCCCGGCAACGCAGCCCCCCAGAAACGCAACCGACCCCCAGCAACGCAGCCCTCCCAGCATAGCAGCCCTCCCAGCAAAGCATCCCCTCCAGCATGCAGCCCTCCAAACAACACAGCCCACCCAGCAACGCAGCCCTCCCGGGCCACGCAGCCCCCCCGGCATCGCAGCCACCCCGGCAACGCAGCCACCCCCCGGCAACGCAGCCCTCCCAGCAACGCAGCCCATCCAGCAATGCAACCCACCCAGCAATGCAGCCCTAGCAGCAATGCAACCACACACCAGCAACGCAGCCGCCCAGCAACGCAGCCCTCCAGTAACGCAGCCCACTCGGCACCACAGCCCCCCAGCAATGCAACCACATACCAGCAACGCAGCCCACCCAGCAACGCAGCCCTCCAAGCAACGCATCCCTCCCAGCAACACAGTCCACCCAGCTACGCAGCCCACCCAGCAACGCAGCCCACCCCCAGCACCGCAGCCCTCCCGGCACCGCAGCCCACCCAGCAACGCAGCCCACCCAGCAACACAGCCCTCTCAGCAACGCACCCCCCCCCAGCAACGCATCCCTCCCAGCAACACAGCACTCCCAGCAACGCAGCCCACCCAGCAACGCATCCCCCCACCAATAACGCAGCCCTCCCGGCAACGCAGCCCTCCCGGCAACGCAGCCCCCTCGGCAACGCAGCCCCCCCGGCAACACAGCCCACCCAGCAACGCACCCCCCCCAACATCGCAGCCCACCCAGCAACGCAGCCCTCCCGGCAACGCAGTCCCCCAAGCATCGCAGCCACCCCGGCAACGCAGCCACCCCCAGCAACGCAGCCCACCCAGCAACGCAGCCCTCCCGGCAACAACGCAGCCCCCTCGGCTACGCAGCCCTCCCGGCAACGCAGCCCCCCCCGGCAACGCAGCTCACCCAGCTACACCCCCCCCCCAACAACGCAGCCCACCCAGCAACGCAGCCCTCCCGGCCACGCAGCCCCCCCAGCATCGCAGCCACCCCGGCAACGCAGCCCCCCCCCCGGCAACGCAGCCCTCCCAGCAACGCAGCCCATCCAGCAATGCAACCCACCCAGCAATGCAGCCCTAGCAGCAATGCAACCACACACCAGCAACGCAGCCGCCCAGCAACGCAGCCCTCCAGCAACGCAGCCCACTCGGCAACGCAGCCCCCCAGCAATGCAACCACATACCAGCAACGCAGCCCACCCAGCAACGCAGCCCACCCAGCAACGCAGCCCACCAGGCAACGCATCCCCCCACCAATAACGCAGCCCTCCCGGCAACGCAGCCCCCTCGGCAACGCAGCCCTCCCGGCAACGCAGCACTCCCGGCAACGCAGCCCCCCCCCCGGCAACGCAGCCCACCCAGCAATGCACCCTCCCCAACATCGCAGCCCACCCAGCAACGCAGCCCTCCCGGCAACGCAGTCCCCCAAGCATCGCAGCCACCCCGGCAACGCAGCCACCCCCAGCAATGCAGCCCACCCGGCAATGCAGCCCACCCGGCAAAGCAGCCCTCCCGGCAAGGCAGCCCACCCAGCAACGCAGCCCACCCAGCAACGCACCCCCCACCCAGCAACACATCCCCCCCAGCAACTCATCCCACCCCAGCAACGCGCCCCACCCCAGCAGCGCATCCCCCCCAGCAACGCAGCCCACCCAGCAGCGCATCCCCCCACCAACAACACAGCCCTTCCGGCAATGCAGCCCACCCGGCAAAGCAGCCCTCCCGGCAAGGCAGCCCACCCAGCAACGCAGCCCACCCAGCAACGCACCCCCCACCCAGCAACACATCCCCCCCAGCAACTCATCCCACCCCAGCAACGCGCCCCACCCCAGCAGCGCATCCCCCCCAGCAACGCAGCCCACCCAGCAGCGCATCCCCCCACCAACAACACAGCCCTTCCGGCAACGCAACCCTCCCAACAACACAGCCCACCCAGCTACACAGCCTACCCAAGAATGCAGCCCTCCCAGCAACGCAGCCCACCCCCAGCAACGCAGCCCTCCCGGCACTGCAGCCCACCCAGCAACGCAGCCCACCCAGCAACGCAGCCTTCCCAGCAACGCACCCACCCCAGCAACGCATCCCTCCCAGCAACACAGCACTCCCAGCAACGCAGCCCTCCCAGCAACGCAGCCCTCCCAGCAACGCAGCCCACCCAGCAACGCATCCCCCCACCAATAACGCAGCCCTCCCGGCAACGCAGCCCTAGCAGTAACGCAGCCCTCCCGGCAACGCAGCCCACCTGGCAACGCAGCCCTCCCGGCAACGCAGCCCCCCGCCACCCCCCGGCAACCCAGCCCACCCGGCAATGCAGCCCTCCCAGCAGCGCAGCCCTCCCAACAACGCATCCCCCCCCTGGCAATGCAACCCCCCCCGGCAACGCAGCCCACCTGGCAACGCAGCCCACACAGCAACGCAGCCCTCCCGGAAACGTAGCCCCCCAGCAATGCAACCACACACCAGCAACGCAGCCCACCCAGCAACGCAGCCCTCCAAGCATCGCAGCCCTCCCAGCAAAGCATCCCCTCCAGCTACGCAGCCCACCCAACAACGCAGCCCACCCAGCAACGCAGCCCACCCAGCAACGCAGCCCACCCAGCAACGCAGCCCACCCAGCAACGCAGCCCACCCAGCAACGCAGCCCACCCAGCAACGCAGCCCACCCAGCAACGCAGCCCCACCACCAATAACGCAGCCCTCCTGGCAACGCAGCCCTTCTAGCAACGCAGCCCCCTCGGCAACGCAGCCCCCTCGGCAACGCAGCCCTCCCGGCAACGCAGCCCCCCCGGCAACGCAGCCCAGCCAGCAACGCATCCCCCCCCCAACAACGCAGCCCTCCCAGCAACGCAGCCCTCCCGGCAACAACGCAGCCCCCTCGGCTACGCAGCCCTCCCGGCAACGCAGCCCCCCCGGCAACGCAGCTCACCCAGCTACGCACCCCCCCCCCAACAACGCAGACCACCCAGCAACGCAGCCCTCCCGGCCACGCAGCCCAGCCAGCAACGCATCCCCCCCCCAACAACGCAGCCCTCCCAGCAACGCAGCCTACCCAGCAGCGCATCCCCCCACCAACAACGCAGCCCTTCCGGCAAAGCAGCCCTCCCGGCAACAACGCAGCCCCCTCGGTTACGCAGCCCTCCCGGCAACGCAGCCCCCCCGGCAACGCAGCTCACCCAGCTACGCACCCCCCCCAACAACGCAGCCCACCCAGCAACGCAGCCCTCCCGGCCACGCAGCCCCCCCGGCATCGCAGCCACCCCAGCAACGCAGCCCTCCCAGCAACGCAGCCCATCCAGCAATGCAACCCACCCAGCAATGCAGCCCTAGCAGCAATGCAACCACACACCAGCAACGCAGCCCACCCAGCAACGCAGCCCACCCCCAGCACCGCAGCCCTCCCGGCACCGCAGCCCACCCAGCAACGCAGCCCACCCAGCAACTCATCCCACCCCAGCGACGCGCCCCACCCCAGCAGCGCATCCCCCCCAGCAACGCAGCCCACACAGCAGCGCATCCCCCCACCAACAATGCAGCCCTTCCGGCAACGCAGCCCTCCCGGCAACAACGCAGCCCCCACGGCAACGCAGCCCACCCAGCTACGCACCCCCCCCAACAACGCAGCCCACCCAGCAACGCAGCCCTCCCGGCAACGCAGCCCCCCCGGCATCGCAGCCACCCCGGCAACGCAGCCCCCCCCCGGCAATGCAGCCACCCCCAGCAACGCAGCCCACACGGCAACGCAGCCCATTCAGCAACGCAGCCCACCCAGCAACGCATCCCCCCAGCAACGCATCCCACCCCAGCAACGCACCCCCCCCAGCAGCGCATCCCCCCCAGCAACGCAGCTCTCCCAGCAACTCATCCCCCCCCAGCAACGCATTCCTCCCAGCAACGCAGCCTACCCAACAACGCAGCCCTCCCAGCAACGCAGCCCTCCCAACAACGCAGCCCAGCCAGCAATGCAACCCACCCAGCAATGCAGCCCTCGCAGCAACGCAGCCCACCCAGCAACGCAGCCCACCCAGCAACGTATCCCCCCAGCAACGCAGCCCTCCCAGCAACGCAGCCCATCCAGCAATGCAACCCACCCAGCAATGCAGCCCTAGCAGCAATGCAACCACACACCAGCAACGCAGCCACCCAGCAATGCAGCCCTCCAGCAACGCAGCCCACTCGGCAACGCAGCCCCCCAGCAATGCAACCACACACCAGCAACGCAGCCCACCCAGCAACGCAGCCCTCCAAGCATCGCAGCCCTCCCAGCAAAGCATCCCCTCCCCAGCAACGCATCCCTCCCAGCAACACAGTCCACCCAGCTACGCAGCCTACCCAGCAACGCAGCCTACCCAGCAACGCAGCCCACCCCCAGCACCGCAGCCCTTCCGGCACCGCAGCCCACCCGGCAACGCAGCCCACCCGGCAACGCAGCCCACCCAGCAACGCAGCCCTCCCAGCAACGCACCCCCCACCCAGCAACGCATCCCTCCCAGCAACACAGCACTCCCAGCAACGCAGCCCACCCAGCAACGCAGCCCACCCAGCAACGCATCCCCCCACCAATAACGCATCCCTCCCGGCAACACAGCCCTCCCAGGAACGCAGCCCCCTCGGCAAATGCAGCCCCCTCGGCAACGCAGCCCTCCCGGCAACGCAGCCCCCCCCGGCAACGCAGCCCACCCAGCAACGCACCCCCCCCCAACAACGTAGCCTTTCCGGCAACGCAGCCCTCCCGCAACAACGCAGCCCCCCCCGGCAACGCAGCCTTCCCGGCAACGCAGCCCCCCCGGCAATGCAGCCCTCCCAGCAACGCACCCCCTCCAACATCGCAGCCCACCCAGCAACGCAGCCCTCCCGGCAACGCAGCCCCCCCAGCATCGCAGCCACCCCAGCAACGCAGCCCACCCAGCAACGCAGCCCACCCAGCAACGCAGCCCACCCAGCAACGCATCCCCCACCCAGCAACGCATCCCCCCAGCAACTCATCCCACCCCAGCAACGCGCCCCCCCCAGCAGCGCATCCCCCCCAGCAACGCAGCTCTCCCAGCAGCTTATCCCCCCCAACAACGCAGCCCTCCCAGCAACGCAGCCCACCCTGCAACGCAACCCACCCAGCAACGCAGCCCTCCCAGCATTGCAGCCCTCCCAGCAAAGCACACCCTCCAGCAATGCAGCCCTCCAAACAACACAGCCCACCCAGCAACGCAGTCTACCCAACAACGCAGCCCTCCCAGCAATGCAGCGCACCCAGCAATGCAGCCCACCCAGCAACGCAGCCCACCCAACAACGCAGCCCACCCCCAGCAATGCAGGCCTAGCGGCAACGCAGCCCTCCCGGCAACGCAGTCCTCCCGGCAATGCAGTCCTCCCGGCAATGCAGCCCGCCGGTCTACGCAGCACCCCAGCAGCGCAACCACCCCCCAGCAACGCAGCATCCCAGCATCGCAGCCCTCCCAGCAAAGCATCCCGCCCCCAGCAATGCAGCCCTCCCGGCAACGCAGCCCACCTGGCAACGCAGCCCACCCAGCAACGCAGCCCACCCCCAGCACCGGAGCCCTCCCGGCACCGCAGCCCACCCAGCAACGCAGCCCCCCCCCCCCCCGGCAACGCAGCCCACTCAGCTACGCACCCCCCCCAACAACGCAGCCCACCTAGCAATGCAGCCCTCCCGGCAACGCAGCCCTCCCGGCAACGCAGCCCCCTCGGCAACGCGGCCCCCTCGGCAACGCAGCCCTCCCGGCAACGCAGCCCCCCCGGCAACGCAGCCCACCCAGCAACGCACCCCACCCAACATCGCAGCCCACCCAGCAACGCAGCCCTCCCGGCAACGCAGCCCCCCAAGCATCGCAGCCACCCCGGCAACGCAGCCACCCCCAGCAACGCACCCCACCCAACATCGCAGCCCACCCAGCAACGCAGCCCTCCCGGCAACGCAGCCCCCCAAGCATCGCAGCCACCCCGGCAACGCAGCCACCCCCAGCAACGCAGCCCACCCGGCAACGCAGCCCACCCGGCAACGCAGCCCACCCAGCAACGCAGCCCACCCAGCAACGCACCCCCCACCCAGCAACTCATCCCCCCCAGCAACTCATCCCACCCCAGCAACGTGGCCCCCCCAGCAGCGCATCCCCCCCAGCAACGCAGCCCACCCAGCAGCGCATCCCCCCACCAACAACGCAGCCCTTCCGGCAACGCAGCCCTCCCGGCAACAACGCAGCCCCCACGGCAACGCAGCCCTCCCGGCAACGCAGGCCCCACCGGCAACGCAGCCCACCCAGCTACGCCCCCCCCTCAACAACGCAGCCCACCCAGCAACGCAGCTCTCCCGGCAACGTAGCCCCCCGGCATCGCAGCCACCCCGGCAACGCAGCCCCCCCGGCAA
>NW_024706201.1:0-12990 GCF_018977255.1 Callorhinchus milii | reverse complement strand
AATATATTCGACGTCACGGGGAACGGGCCCAACACATCCAATGCAACTAATTTATTGATGCGCGTGACAGAGATGGACTGCAAAGGTAATGTAACGTTGCCGGGGTGACTTCCGCCGGGCACACTCGTGCACGAGCGAAGCGCTCCAATGACGTCAGACGTCATACCTGGCCAATAAAAATACCTCTGAAGGGTAAGCAACGTTTTCTGAACACCAAAATGGAAAAGGCGTTCAGAGTGCAACGTGCGGACCAACCCCGCACATAGAGAACTTGGCACAACCAATCGCAGCCGGAGCGACATGTTATCCTGCCACATCAACAATCCATCAAGAACAAAAACAGATCTCAAATCACCCGCAAACGGTACGGCCTGATCACGCAAAGAAGTTAAAGATGTGTCAGAGAATTGTTCACGCATCCACACCAACGGCGAGAGACGGCGGGGGGAAATGCCGCGTCTCAACTGAGGACACGGCCAACGGTCGAGACGCACCAGGAGAACAGCGGTTTGTACCGGATCGGCACGCACACTGAGACGTGTGAGGCAACCGCAACAACGTGTCAGCACTGGCATGCCGAGTCCCCTTCCAGTAGTTGACGTCAAATGTGAATTCCTGCAAGCACTCCAACCAATGTGCCAACTGACCTCCCAGCTGCCCGATCTTCAAGGAATATTGGAGGGTCGCGTGATCAATGCGTATAATGAACTTCCTACCATATAAGTAAGGCCGAAAAAGTTTCACAAAATGAACGATCGCAAGCAGCTCCCGACGAGTGACACAATAACGGGTCTCTGCCGGCGAAAGTACCCGACTACCATATGCAACAACATGCTCGACGCCCCCCTTCACCTGCGACAGGACAGCCCGATACCCGTGTCACTGGCATCAGTGTCGAAGATGAAGGGGGACGAAAAATTAGGGTAGTCAAGAGTAGGCGCATCAGACAGGCTAGTACGCAAGGCATTGAATGCAGCCTCCTCCTTCGGACCCCAGTGGAACCTCTGATTTTTGCCCATAAGCGCATGCAACGGCTTAGCAATGGACAGGAATGAACCGCCGGTAACAGGAGGCAAAGCCAACGAAGCTCTGAACATCCCCTATACTCGCAGGGAGCGGCCAATCGTGAACACACGCCGTCTTTGTCGGATCGGTCGAAATACCATCAGCACTCACGTGACTCCGCACGGAAGTCTGTAAAAGGTGAAATGTTTTAGGTTTAAATTTTTGATTAGCGGAACGCATGCGCTCAAAAACGCGCGCAGTCGGAGGAGGTGGTCATCAAATGACCGACTGAACACGATGACGTCGTCCAGATAAATGAGACAAGTCTTCTATTGGAGACCAGCCAGGACAAGTTCCATGAGTGTCTGGAACATGGCAGGAGCGGCATTCAATCCCATGGGCAAACAGTTAAATAAAAAAAAACCCTGCGGGGTACGGAACGTGGTTTTCTGCCTCGAAGACTCATCGAGGGGCAATTGCCAAAAGCCGGAAGAGAGGTCCAGGGTAGAGAAGAACCGTGCTCCGGACAAATCATCCAAGGCAAATGATACGTGTCTGCCACGGAGACCTTATTAAGGCGGCGAAAATCCATGCAAAACTGGAGGTTGCCATCCTTTTTCTTAACCAAAACTACCGAGGTGCCCCATGGGCTAATGGATGACGAAATAATATCAACGGCCAACATGTCATCCACGGCACACCGCACGCTCTCTTTTTCTGACGGCCCCATATGATGTGGGTTCAACCAAATAGGGCTAGCATCACCTGTCTTAATACGATGGGACAACAAGGACGTCCGACCCAAGTCGAAGTCGTCCTTGCGAACACATCGGAAAATTCGGACAACAACACTCGCAACCCCTTACGATGAGCCGGAGACGCATTCTCGCCACACAATTCGGTGATCCATCGATCGTCCGACGGACATTTATCACCGACAGTGCAGACAGCCTGCACTGGCCTATGTTCCGCACGATCGGTAAATGTGGTGTAGCCTAAGCGAGAACAGTACCCGCGGGCACGATAACATCGCCAGGGCCCCCATTCAAAAGCTGCAAAAACGGGGCCTGATCCATTCTGAGAATGGTTTGACCACAAACCAACGTCAACCCTTGCGCAGCAGTATTTGAAGGCAACAATAAAACCCCATTCACCCAGGCGTCGCAAGAGATTTTCTTGCGTTAACGGAGCGGAATAAACATTTGGGAACCCGATGGAACTGTCATGGTGGCATCAACCAAAGCCTGAACCGTATCCAAGGAGGCCGGTCGTGGAAGCGGCGATGATAAAAAACGCAATTTACGACCCGACGGCAATTCCAGACATCCCTGATCCACAAGAATCTTAAGTGGCATTCTCGACAAAAAGTCAGTGCCCAGAAAGCACAGCACAGCCAATGTACGTGAAATCAGCACAGGTCCCGACGCGCGAATATCCCCAATGGCGATGCACGCGTCAACTTGGCCAATGATGCCCATACTACCGCCGTTAGCAGCAACACACATCGTACACCGGCCGAACACGTGACGCAGGGATCGACAACTGAAAAATAACATCTGAAATGATTGTGGAAGACGCCCCTGTATCAACCAAAACGTGGACATCAACCCCCTGAACAGTTGCCACTACCGTCGACGATCCTACTGCTGCGGCAACCACCCGTCGAGCCAATTTTTTCCACTGCATCTGCGAAACCGGCCAGTCCTTAGCAATGGTACGCGAACACGAACAATTTAACGAACCGTCCCGATGCGATGCACCCGTCTCGGTGGCATCAGATGAATGAGATGGCGAACGTGCCCGGGTGCCCGACGTGTGCCAACTCGCCTGTATGGAGGGACGTGAAGGCGAACGGTCGGCTGCAGGAGACACGGTCGGTGATCCGGACGGCGACGCACGACGAGCACGGCATTCCATGGAGTAATGGCCCACAAGGCCACATCTGTAACACGTGACGGGAGACCGCTGATGGAGCAAATCGTTGTCCTGTCGCGGTCGGTAGGTGTTTTGGCGACGTAGACCATCTTTAGGGAGCCGATTCCAGCGAGGGACAGCCGCTGCAATGTTGCCCGTCGACGGCGCCTCCTCGGGAATGACGACCAATGTCGCCGGAGACTAGCCGCCATCCACGCTGCCATCTGCGCCCAGTGTTTCAAATTTTACGTGCGTTGAGACAACGCGCGGCCCACAAGGATGTCTTCATTTCGTGGCCGCACATGCGAAAGACGACATCCATCTTCCGAGCCAATGCCAACATGCGTTCCATCACCAGCGGATCTAGAAGTTCCTGCGTTACGTCGGGGTATATCCGTCAATTGCCAAGGCCATCAAGGCGCTTCTGTAGGGGAGAGGCGACTCTGAGCTCCCACGCCTACGGTGCTGAAATTTTCTTGTTCTGTCGTCTGGCGCTTGTAGACCTCCGCCATTTCCTGAAAGGCTTGTGTGAGCGAAACACTGCCAATGCATCATCGTCTAGCATGGTGGGCAAGGCAATGAGCGCCTCTTCCTCTGACCATCGGACGGATTTGTGAGGTGGCCTCGAAGCGCTAGCAAAAGCACTCCAATCGCCGCCAACTGCCACGAACTCGCGCACGTGGGGCAGGTGTCGACCGCGGTCGGCGCTCTCCTTCGCAGCGGGTGTCGCGATGGACGGCGAAACTTTGCGTGGCAGCGACAAACTAGCGGCCAATGCACCGCTCTCCGCAGCAGTGGTCAAAATGGCGGCCGTCTCCACCCCGCCCGAAATGGCGGCCGTACTCACCAAAGGAGGACCCTTGGAGGCACCGTCACCGGCCCTCTACATGTCCACCCCGGACGGTCACCATCGGAATACCTCCAGCAGCGATCGCATGACGAGAGCGACAAGGTGGAGGAACGCTGTTGTTAGAGCGCCCAACTGGGTCTCCACTCTCTGCCACAGGTCGTCAGGGCGAAGCTGTTGAAGCGCTCTACCGCGCTATCTGCCGCAGGTGCGACATCGGCACCCGTCGTGGGCTCCATCACCGGGGCCACGGCACCCGAGGTCGACAGGTGGATTCTTCTTTTTATGATGTATAGACATCGTGTCTTGTGTAGAACTGTATCAGAAAAATTCCACTTCTTGACACCACTGCAATAAGTGGCTCCGACACGGTAAGAACTTTACGTTGTTTATTCATAAATCTTCGGTACAGTTTGGTTGTCTCTCACTCTCACTACGGATGTTACACCGCCCAGGCGGCATCGCTGCCCCGCGCCACATGGCGCTCACCCGCTCGCTAACACGTCGCTGGCTGACGGCGCGCTAGGGAACGGTTGAGTGGCTGGAGGTCGAGCCGCCACGTGGCCGATGGAGATGGCGGGGCAGCAGCGACGAGGAGCTCCTCTTGATCTGCAACACCGACCTTGCTCCGGCCCCCGCCTATACGCGCTCCCCGGCGGCTAAGCCCCGCCTTTGGCCACGCCCCTCCTGGAACTTTCGGGAACGCTCCAGAGGCTTCCCGGGTGGATCTGCCCCCCCCACCTTTGCTCCAGATATAACCCCTACCGTAGATAAACCATAACTGCATAACAAGTAACTTCCACATAATACAGGAGATGGCGCTCTCATTACACATACATGAGCAAGGCGTTGTACTAACCAAGGTCGCCAGCTTGGGCGTGAACTGAGAGGGTGCGGCAGGGAGCATGGCACGCGGGCACTGGGGTCAGGTGCAGGGACAGGCTCCCGCTGCCGATGCCAGCCACGCATTGTAAAACTGTAGCTGGAACACCTGCAACAACACGGAGAATTCTACAGCGAGATAACTCTGCCAGACTCGTCACATTCTCGGGAAGAGTACCTTATTCCCAGCACGTGGCATTAAGAACTTTTTTTTTTCGTGAACTTGTCGTACGTAAGCTTTGTTTCACTCATATTTGTATTTAATTCCACTGTGTAGCCTTATTCATTAGACACTTCAATCATCCTCGGGAGATGGTGACCGGAACAGTTTTGCCCGTGAATGTGGGATGGTTAAAGCTTTTAACATTTATCTTCATGCCTTTAATCCGAAGTGTGGATGATCCACACTTCCGATTAGCATGGTTAGCTACGTAGTGTGAAATAAGTTCAACATACATACATTCCCGTGGTGTCGCTGTGAATAGCCCGAGAGAAAAGCTCTCAAAATTGATTTGGATACTAATAGACCCATTAGCCTATTACAAAATGTATATAAACTGTTCACAAATATCACAGAGAACCCAATAATGGGCAACCAAATATGACAGCAAGCTGGCTTTGGAAAGTTTTCCATAACTTAAACTCAAAAGTAATTCCCTGCTCCCGTTTGCAGGAGCCAGTGGTGGAAATTCTTCATTCCTATACTGGGGTGAGTCTATCCATAGGAAAACGGCTATGACTTCCCTACAAAGTGGTATGCATTTTATTGACCTCGGAGGAATGATGGGCCGAGTAAATCCCCAATCAGGAATTGAACTCGACAACCTTGCGACTGCGAGCCGATTGCTCGACTACTGAGCAACCTGGCCGGTTTCAATCACTGAGCACATTGATGCTGTCGTTCAAACTCTGCCCAACACCATCAGGCTTTCCCTTACGTTACACATTCATGCAAAGGAGCTCCGACGCAGCTGCACACCCACCAGGGCATGCGGAGTGGCCTGTGAGCCCTGCAGGACGAGCAGCTTGAGCAGAGACACCTCGCTGTCGGGAGAGATGAAGTAAGGCCGGGGAAACAGCTCCCGCAGCAGCCGAGTCCCCGCGACCCGCTGCGTCTTCCTGAAATGGACACCGTTCACAAGCATTGGCCACCTCCTGCAACCGCATCTCAGTGATCGTGCACTCTCCACTTATTAATTTTAACACAGTTAAAAGCACAATGCACGACCTAATTTTTGTATGGCTCTGTTTATATCAATTTGTCCATCCACTGCTGGATGAATGCCTCCGTGTCAGTTACGGGGGATGTTGGACCATTCTTCACCATGCTGGTCAGTGCGGATTGGTGAAAAGTGTGGTGTTGGAGGCCTAGGACCAGTTCAGATCTGACCTGCCACTAATGTAGGCTGTGGCCAGGAACCAAATTCGGGGTGTCAGGTTGATAGCAGAGTGTGGAAACCACTGTGCCCCAGCTCCACTCTACAGCTATGTAACAAGTCCTTAACTTAAAACTAATGCCCACATCTCAAGAGATTTTTGACCTATTGACCTCGTCTTTTCTGCGGCTAATAAACTCCTAAAATGTGGATGAGGCAGGAGTGTAGCACACACACACACATGTCGCACTGTAGGGATTACAGTAAATGTGTTATGCACAGTTATGGTGGACTGTGGATGATCTGTGTGTGTAACGTCATTAGTCAGTTTATCAGTCAAAGCAATTAGTTGAGACATTTCAAATAATTAGTGCCAACTTGTTTGAGTCTGGCCTTCGTGAAACGAAATGACTATTGAGGGTTGCCATGAGATGTGGTCAAATGTAAATGCCTCCATAATAAAGTTGTTGTTTTGGGTTAGATCACGTGAATATAAACGTGTTGTTAAACCCGACAGCCAATTAGTAAGGTTTGCCACGTAAACATAACGTGCCAATTAGTTACTACTTCAGCACACTGGTGTGTTGAAGAGTAAACCAGAATTGTCTGGCAAAACATCGTACTCAAATTGTAAATGTTGTGTAATGTGCCCAATCTTGGCAGCTAAGCAGGCTTGAGCCTGGATAGTGCCTGAATGAGTGGCCACCATTTATAAAAAGTGTTATAGGCTACGGGGCTATGCTGTGAGCAGCAGAGGGCAGTGCAGTGAGATCCTTTATTATTCTGCACGGTTATGTCTCCTTGTCTATTATCCCCCACCTTCACCAACCCGCACTCGCCAGCAGAGTGTAGTATGGTCAAACAACCCCCACAACCCGCATGGCATGGGAAGGCCCACATCTAGCAGTGGATTAACGAAAGGCTCTATGTGCGTTGTGAAGAGACAAAACTACTGCGATGTAAACAAGGCTGTTGCTTGCCAGTCAGTTATGTGGCATTGGATTTTAAGAATGAATCAGAGCCTCGTATAGTAAGTGTGAAATTTAATGCTTGCACGTGTAATGTTAATGGAAGTTTTCCACATTGACATATATTTCAAAGAGGTCAATTGATGTTCGAGTTGCAAGTGACCAAGTAGAGGGAGGTACACACACACCACTGGAATGTTGTGGAGCTCCGAGCTAGTATCTCCTCAGTGGGAAACAGCCGGAAGAGGTGGGAGAAACTGGACACAGAGTCGTTGCTGCAGGAGACTTCATCGGGACGCAAGTCCAGGGTCTTCCCATGCACCGCATGCAAGTGCTGGACGTCTTCCAAACCCACGTGGTCCTTCTGTCCGCCCTGTAAACACCACCGACCGCGATCTCAGCATTCACCAGTCAATTGCAAGGGCATCTTGCAGTGACAGAACAGACGGACAAAGTTGTGTGTTAATGTACGACTGCCCGCCAAATGTATTTGAAAATCCTATGTGGCCCTCGGTAAGGACAAGGTTCCCCACCCCTCCCTAACGACAAGAGGATTCGCGAGTAAGCCAACGGATGAGATCAGTTGTCTCTCTAACGACGAAATGTAATTGACAGTGGCACAACGCAGAATTTCTATGACAGCTCTTCAGCGGCGCTCCTTCCGAAGCGACACGGCCCCAAAGCGGTTACCTTCACAAGCACGGGGTCAGCCTGGCCATAGTAGTACTGCGTAAAATTCGAGAATTCGTCCAGCAAGATGACGCTCTTCACGGCAGCGCAGAACGAGCAGTTTGGTGTGGGGTCCGAGTAAAGGGGGTTGTAGACGAGGCACTCCTGGTCGTGGTACGCTGTGGGGAGGCACCCGCACATGCCGGTCGATGGGCAAGCTACAGCACAGCCTCACAGCTAGGGGAGTGCATCGCAGAATGGTGACTGCACTTGCTGGGCTGCAGGGTGGTGGCACGGTGGCACCTGCCAGGTTGTATCTCCCCATGAGACTGCACCTGCCAGGTTGTATCTCCGCGTGATGGGGAGTGTGAGAAGCCGCACGCGTCGCAGCGCATTGTAGACCCAGCGCTGCGTATGCCGAGACACGAGCTGCTGAGTGGGTGGGTGCAGCCAGAGGCACGCGTAATACGTGAGCAGCAGCACAAGCGGCACGGCCAGTACCTGTCACACGGCACAGCCCGCACAACACACACAGCACTCATTAACATACACACATCACACACACCACGCATTAATATTATTCACACAACACACACAGCAACAACCGCCATTCGCCACTAAGTGGTGGTGACGTCACCACGGCGCTTGTGCCAAGCTAAGTGCATGTTCAGGCCATGTGAAGTGTCGAGTGCCTGCTGGCAGGTCATGGGACAGACCCAGGTGCCATGGGTTGCCTGAATGAGATGACTAGCTGATGCACCACATGTGCCGCCTACTGTGCCAAATTGCTATGCTTTAGCTACCCAGTGCTCCACAAGTTGTGTGAGCGTTGCTCCTCTGCCCTCCGTTGTTGCGTCCTTCACAAGCCTCCTCCACAGAGGCCGATCTTGACACCACTGGTACCAGCCATCAGCAAGTCCACTCAGCTCCACATCCTCCTGCAGATCACTCCATCTCTTCTCTAGCCCGTGCCGCGCCCGTTTAGCCCCCTCAATCCGGCCGAACAAAAGCTGTTTAGGCATGCGGTGGCCGGGCATGTGGGCTACATGACCCAGCCAACGCAGCCTTACCTGCCGGAGCTCACCGATGGGACTTTGCTCAGATCTTTCAAGGATTTGTCAGCTCCTCACACAATCCAGCCTGGTTGAACACAGGATGGATAGTAGGCAGGCCAGCCTAAATGTTTCTAACTGGCGAAGATGTTCCATTGGGGGAGGGGTCAACGTTTCACAAGCAAAGAGAAGGGAGGGCATGACCCTCGCGGAGAAGACCTGAAGCTTCGTGCGAGCGACAGATCAGGTAGCTTCCACACAGCAGCGTTACACAGCCGATGAAAAGATATTGCCGCTCGACTGATTCGGAGTGAGACCTCTGCTGTCAAACCGCAGCCAGTCATGAGCACACTGCCCAGGTATGGAAAACTCTCCACTCTCTCCACAACTCCCCATCACCAATTGGGAGTTGTGGTGGAGTGTTTGATGACACAAAATACCCAGGCAGGTTTTGGTGAGGCTGGTATTAAGGCCCCACCCACCTCTTAGGTGCACGCTCTAGGTTCAGCAGCAGCGCCACGCCATACAGCACGCATCAATATACACACAACACACACAGTACGAATTAACACACAGCACCTATTAGCACACGCTGCACATAACAGAGCCCCACACAGGCTCTATTAAAGGGCGGGCTCCAGGGGGAGGGGTGTTAACGAGCATCTCATATTGCACGGTCCGCTACTTACGGTGCGAAAGAAGTTTAACAAACAGTACCCTACATACATTAGGGCCGGTATGGAACTCCAACGGGTGGTGCGGCGGCCACCACGCCCGGCCGCCTTTGTCTCCCTAATGTTGATGGTTGATTACACATCACACTTAACCGCCATGACTGTAGCTGTTGTGCCAGGTTAGGTGCGCCCCGAGACACGTGCCTCCCTCCTCGCCTTGAGGGCTCTGCCCGCGCTTCCCGCCTCGAGGCCGCGCTTCGCGGGTCCCCGCGAAAGACGCCATTCCTCCTCCTCTCTCTCCTCCCCGTCCTTCTCTCCTCCCGTCCTCTCTCTCCCCCGTCCTCTCTCTCTCTCCCCGTCCTCTCTCTCCTCCTCGTCCTCTCTCTCCTCCCCGTCCCAGGGCCCCCGCGTGGCGGCTCAGCGCTTCGCGGAGCCCGCGACGCAGCTCGCGGAGTGGGGGCCCGGGCCCCACGAGTCGCGCAACTCCGCGGCGCGGCGAGGGACGAGGAGGAGGAGAGCGGAGCGAGACGGCACGGGGGCCGCATGGGAGGGTGGGGTGGCGTGAGATGGGGTGAGTGTTGTGAGAGTGGAGAAGTGTGAGATTGAGTGAGAGTGATTGTGGAGGAGAGACGTGAAGTGCTGGCGAGAGACCGACGGGGGGAGGGATTGCACTGGCGAGACTCACGCATCGACGATCCGATTCGTGCACGCGGAGCGCTGAATCGCGACGCGGATCGGATCGCGAGCGGCCGTCGGCAGGATGCGAGGATGTGGAGCTGAGTGTGTCGATGGTACCAGCGGTGGCCACATCGACCTCTGTGGAGGAGGACGCTTGTGAAGGACGCTACTCGGCAGTGCCAGGCTAGGTGCACGGTGAGCTACTGGGCAGTCGCCCTCGAACAACAGCGGAGGACCGGCGCTCACAACGAGCGGAGCGCCGGGCGAATAAAACGCAAAGTCCGGGGGGGGGGGGGCACAGGCGGTGCATCTCTGCCAGTCAACCCATGGCACCTAGGTCTGTCCCGTGATCTGTCAGCAGCGAGCTTTCCACACTTCACATGGCCTCAAGGTGCACGTGGCCTGGCACAAACTCGATGGGAACGTTACCGCCACCTGGTGGCGACCGGCGACTGTTGTATGCGACGAGTGGAGTCCGGTCGGGCCGCGTGACGCTCAACTCTGGTGGCGATCGTCGTCGTCCGCCAGAGCCGTCCCGAGGGGTGCAGCCATTCGGGGCGACTGCCTCGTGCCCTGCGCTTTTGGAAGAGGGGGGCGCATCGCGCTTCAACGTGAAGATGTCAGATGGAAATACTTCCTCTTTGAAGGGGGATCCCGCATTCCCCTCCGATAGATGGCCCTGTTCACCACCATCTCATCATCATCGTGCTTATGATTGATAATATTGATGAGAATGCCGATAAGAAATTTAGCGTGTATGTTGAACTTCTTTCGCACCGTACGTAGCCAACCGTTGATCATCGGAGGCGCTGGGGTAGCGCAGCAGCTGTGACGAAGCGCTTCATAGCTAATCGGAATCATCTCTCCTAAATAATGATTCTGACCAGACATTGCAATAATGTAACGTGTGCGGTGTAGAGCAGATGTGTGGCTGTGAACACTGAGACGCGTGCATCAGAGTGACCCCTGCGTGGAGAGGAAACGCGTCCACGACTGGAACCACCAATTCGAGCTCAGAACAGCATCAGCGTGCGCGGTGGAGTATTAGGATTGGCACTACTGATGTGAATGACCGTACATAGCCAAACGCTGCTAATCGGAGGTGCGGGGAAGGATAACAAGCTAAACACAAGGCAGTTATAAAGAAATCAGTTTTCAATGTATATTTAAGAGTGCACAGCTCCCAGTGGCTTCCTAATATCGGAAGAGCGTTCCAGACGGCCGCAGAAGCGCATCTGAAAGCGCGCGGTGCGGTGACAATTTTCGTTCGTGTGATGGTTTATGACGAGAGAACGATGACGACGAATGCTGTCGCTTCGTGGTGGCACTGCTGATGAATCTGGATGAAATGCCCGTGACTCACTGCGTGCTGTACAACCCTGCAGGTCGGTATCTCTTAGCGACCCACCACCGTGCACCCAACACACTCCTCAGTAGCACTGCGTGCGGACATAAATAGGGGAACAAATCATAAAAGGCGGCGTTTTTGGGCAATAGCCCTGAGCACATCCTGAAACGCGATTGCCCGATTCGTCACCTGTTATATATTAGATTTAAGGCGACGCAGCGTCATTGGTACCATTAATATGCATTGACGCTGATATATTACGCTGTTACGTGTGATGTGACTTTTATTAAAACTTGCGTTGTACTGTAAAGCGCTCTGGAATATATTTGGTCTGTTGCACTTTGTAATTATTTGAAACATAAAAAAATGGTGAATTGTTGGTTGTGCTTGTGCAACACTGCAAATGCAGCAGCATCAGACGCTGGAGTTATCCCGCCGTGGCGCATTGCCACAGCGCCTTGCACTCAGACACTTGAGAGTTCAATACCCGACCACGGCTGTCATCATTGGCGAATTGTATCTGAAACGAACGACCTATCGCGCTCATCCGGAAATTGAGCAATCCGCACTTACCATGGTGGGGAAGTATGGTCGAACAGCCCCATGATTGACAGGCAACATGGAGAGACCCTGATTTTCGTTTGACATTTATTTAAAAATGTAAAAACTTTGAACATGTTACAACAGTACAGATGCCACGGTGCTGGGAATAGTTTTCGGTTTGAACGAGCAAATCAACCTATTGTCGATCGCCCATCCACGTGCACTACGCGTGCTGCACATCATCCTGGCTATCACGACCCTAACTAACCCCCCGGATATGACTTACGGTCAAGGACAAAAGCGTGAACCAATAAGCACATATGTCCCTGCACATAATATAACATATGTAGTTGTTTTACACTTCCCATCAGCCGCACGGCCTTATGGAAGTGCATCACTGCAGCAGAATTGGTTCAACAAGAAAAACTGGACCAGCTTCGATATTCAGTGGACTCATCAGCAGTCAGGCTTGCTTGGGCCAATGCTGGCAAAACTGCCAGATGTTTCGATATGGGTCCTAGTTTTGACACAAAACTGTATTTAACACACGGAACACAAATGAAAACGATTGTATGTTGAACTTCTTTCGCACCATAAGTAGACAACCGTGCTCATCGGAGGTGCAGGGGTTGCGTGTCATGTGTCAAAGAGCTCCATGGCTCATCGGATTCCTCCAGTCTAAATAAAGATGACGATTCTGATCACATACATTATATAAAATGTGCAGCTCAGAGTAGATGTGGGGCTGTCGAACACTGAGACGGGATGCGTGCATCAGAAGTGACCCGTGCGTGAGGATGAAACGCGCCCACGACTGGAAACCACTGATTCGGGCTCACCTGAGCCCAGCAGCAGCAGCGTGGGTGGTGGAGCATGCCAGATGGGTCCTGCCCACGGCGGAGGTTAATCTCCCATTTCTGTTGTTTATGACCACGGTGCCAGCAGATGGCAGTGCAGCACTCTCACCAAATCCCATTGCTGCACTTTGCTATACAGTACCCCCAACTACTTCTGCCCCCCCCTCCTTCATCAAG
>NW_024706200.1:0-13031 GCF_018977255.1 Callorhinchus milii | reverse complement strand
TATACAGCTCATGTGGTATTTGTCTCGTGCGGTGCGCAGGTTGCTTCACCTTCGTTTTCCAAATAGATCAAAGCTGGCACTCCTCATCGCCATCGTTCCGCCCGCTCTGTACATCGCCGTCTGCTTCAAGACAAAGCCCGACACGCAGATCAAGGTGGGCGCCCACGCTTCTCCTGCAGCAGCACGCGGCACTCATTACACACAACGTGCTTTCTACAAATGAACCCAATGTATGTTAACTTGCAATACCCATCACAACACGTCCAACGTCCAATAGAGCAGTATGTTGCAAGAATCGTGCCTTTTCGATACAATGTACACGTCACTGTGGTGATTATGTCACGACTCAATAGTTGTCGAATGTGTCGTAGAGCCCTGATATGAAAATTACAGGACTTGACTACATTTGACACCGGTGATCACACGACATATTCTAAATACGATGCTGAGGCTATTTAGATAATCGAACTGATCCTGGAGTCTGCAACTGCCAAATCTGATCCCTCCCACATTTAATTTCTTGCATACCACACGTGCACTGCTCGCATGCAATCTTCGAGGTTGCCGAGGCTCTCAATATTTAACGTGGCCTTCATTGCGGTTACAAATTGTGAGTTATCGGCATATTTATATAACTTAATGTTACGCGATCAGAGAGATGTATATTGAAATTGGAAGGGCCCGAGGATGGACCCCGTGGTACGCTGACTAGGCACGGCATAGGAGATGACTTTTGTCACCACTTGACAAAACTGTAATCCATCATACAGGTATGACTCAATCTACTCTAGTGCCATACCCGATGCAGCGAACCTTGACCTTATCTGCTCAATGAGTATCTCATGGTCAATGTGTCGAAGGTGGGTGTGAGATTGAGACCAAACAAACGCTGCGACGCACTGGTCATCCATGATCTTTTAGAGATCAACACTGACCTCTAGTAGAGTCTTCTCAGGGCTGTGGAATGTCGGTACGCCGACTACACGGGTGATAGTCTGGGTGGTCACTATGGCTCAAGCCAACTTTTTCAGGAGCGGTGCTACCTGTGCCATTTTGCAATGGTCTGGGAAACAGTACTCGCTGATTAAATATTTGCCATGTGGACAATCAGCAGCAAGGTACGCCCAAGCATACTTTGAGAATCAATATCGGATTATCGAGTGGACAATGTCTTATTGAAGCCGTGCAATGAAATGACACCTCTGATACCGACGATGGTTCCAGGGTCTCGAGTTTTGCATTGGTTTCAGGTTGATCAAACTCAGATGACAGAGGGAGAATGCGTTGCCTGCAAGTTAGAAACTTCCGTCTTAATCATCACTTATTGGCGAAGAACGTCACAAGTACTGTGAGTCTGACGTCTTGGAAACAGTTTTCTTCCAAAGATACCCTAGCCTCCTCCGATCTGTTTCACAGCGATCACCTCCAGTGACAGTAAGTCACTTGCGCTTTCCCCAATCTCTTAGTGCTTTTTGGATGGACACGAATTCATCAACAACCGTGGTAATGTCATTTTCTAATTGAGCTGCAAAATTAATCGACCGTTGATGCAGTATTCAGACGTGCGATGATGAGCGATCGTGGTCAAGTCCTTTCCAGTCTCTCTGTGATTCGTTGTGATGGGTAGGCGAATAATCGTAATGCCACTTTGCACGTCACAAGACTGTGATCCGAATAGCCGTTTTGATAAGAACGTTGGTCAAGTTACGACATCTCTAAATGTGAAGATGTAATTCAGTATATTTCCCGAGCGACGTATGTGCGGCTGACGTGCTGGGTTAAACTGGACTGTGAATATCTCGGCGAATCACTGTTGATTTTACTACAAAACCAGTCGGTCCAGCACAGTTCATTTCACCACAGATAATGTAGCGATAGCCAAGTGACCCAAATCTACCAGACCAGAAAGCTAGGAAAATTATTTGACAGCGTGAAGACGATGGTCGTAGACGACAGCGATTGTAAGCCCCCGCTTGCTGTTCGTTATTTCATAAGCAGCAGCTTGAATGACATGATTGTTAAAGAGTCACTCAGGCTTTCACACAGATTTCTTCATGGTGAATCAGTACGATGCCATCACCATGTGGGCTGCGATACCAGGCTTCCCGCGACACTGGCATATCCATTAGGTGCAGCCTCATGCTTAATTACATCTCATATATCCAGGTATTTGGTAATGACCAATATGTCGAGTCTACAATCCTTGATCAGATCCTGGATCAGCACCGTCTTGTTAACTATGAAGCGTGTTGATCAATCTAGCTGAGGTGTTCTGACCACACCTGGACGCGTGTTATCTCACTTGCTTTCACTTCTTTCAATGAGCTCCCAACCTCTTGGTCTTCCTTCCCTTGACCAATGAGCTATCATTATGTTGTTGTTTTTAAAGTGCAGTGCCTTCAGAACATTGTGGAAAAGTGTGGAATACATATAAAGTAACTCCTAGAAGTGGTGGTGGTTGGACACAGAGGACGATGGTGACGCTGATGGCCAATATCTCCTCCATCGTCCTGCAGCGGGCGCTGCGATGGCGAGATGTTAACTCGCTCGCCTGGTATACAGGAGGTCATGGGTTTGATCCCGACCCTAACGCATGTTGTATATTGGAGTCTGTGTGTTCTCTTCTCTCTCTGCACGTTATCTGCGTTTAGAGTTTTTTGGCTGCTGCTATACATTTTCCACGTGATAATCCACTTCGTTGAGCTATAATTTGGGCCAGGTGGCTTCTGGGCCTTACCTGGTAAAGTAAATACATTTAATTTTTTGTTTTAAGGTGGCCATGGTGCTCACCGTGGTCTACATGTTCCTCATGACGGGCACGCTGCTCGCTATGGTCGGCGACATGTCAAGAACGGCTTCTTCACACCCAGCGCATCTTCTTAATCACGCTCATGGGCATACACATCATAGCCGCGGCACTGCACCCTCGTGAGTTCTCCTGCATCGTGCACGGATTCTGTACCTCATCTGCATCCCCACGGGATACCTGCTACTGCTCATCTACTCGCTGGTGAACATGTACAACGTGTCATGGGGCACGCGTGAGACCAAGGCGCCTTCTGGCCCACCCCAAAAAAGGTGAGTTACTTGCTTGTTATCGTTATTCTTGTTGTTTGTTGGTTTTTGTCGTCCAACGCTATTTGGAGTGTTGCTCCATTCTCCTCTTTGCTCTGTCCCGCACCTCCGATTGAACAAGATAAGCTACGTACACTGCGAAAGAAGTGTAACATGTCCCCCACCCCTCCCAAGAGAAAATCCCCGTGTAGCCTTGAACCGACTGTTGGGCAAGTGCTGTTAGGGAGAAGCACCAGTGAAGGCTGGAATGGCACACACGGAGGTGGTGGCCAGCACCACGCGGGCCGCCTTGTCTCCTTGTGGAATGTTAACTAACCACCGCATTAGGTACTCATTTTTGAGGCTGAGTCAATCTAGGGGAGCCCAAGGACTGGTTCAGATGTATGTTGTGGATGTCGAGGAGGAAGTCGTACCTGGCTTGCCAGGAGAATGCAGTAATACTATGTGGACGCTCTCTGTTCCATCTGTATTGGACGGAATGTTTCTCCCTCGCATTTTGGGTTTTCCCATGGTGCTCTGATTTCTTCTTACTAGTAGACACAATGATGCCCAATAAAACCTTCATACATAGAGGACCACAGAGGTCTGACAGTTATTGCCGCTGGTTCACCGATCAGCTGCAGCTACCTTCCAGTTTGTTTGCAACTCCTGCTGGATTGATATCGTTGAAGGACCCTACCATCACAATGCCCCCCCCCCCCAGCAGAAGAAGACACGCAAGCATCGTTGCAATGGTGCGAAATGCTGTGTGCTGCCACTCGATTGGGACTGCTTCCAGTGGAGGATCAGCGTCTATCCGAAGGAATACGCGGCGATGAGTCAGGAGGATGACATTTCAAGGTACCACCACCTCAATCAGCTCCTGTAGCCATGCTTTTTACTTTGATCCTTACCTCTCGTGTATCGATAGTTCAATGTTCGTGCCATGTTATTGAGGACTGTGTTATCTTGGTGTGGTTTGGGACTGTTGTTGTTTTTCTGCCTTGCCCCAAGCTTGCATTAGTATTGAACAATCGTGTACTTATCAATTTGCACTCATATGCTTATTAAATTTTAGATTTTTAGTAATTTGCTTACTTTCCTATACTGGCACTCATATCGTTTTTATATCTTTTTTTGCTGTAACTTTCTGACCCATGCCCCTACTGGACATCTGTGAAAAAAGATGAATTGCTCATCGGATTCCTCCTGCAGTATAAATACAGATTCTTGTTATTGATTGGCTATGTCGGGTGGAGGAGGGTTCACGACACATTTTTCTCAATGATGAGTCTTGTCTCAACGTATAGAATGTGATTCTGGTTGTGCTCATATCTGAGGCGCCGTGGTGGTGAGATGTTAATACCTCGCCTGGTATCAGGAGGTCGTGGCTTCGATCCCAACCCTGACGATGCCTGTTGCTTATGTGGAGTCTCCGTCTATTCCTTTCTCTCCTTATTTAGAACCATCATGCGATTAGAGTATTGGCTGCTGGAATTTTCCACGTTATAAGCCACTTCATTGAGTTATAATTTGTGATAGCCAGGTTAATTCTGGCCTTATCTGGTAAAAAAAAAAAATTTAGTTTAACAGTTTGTCATCATCCCTCCCAGCCGAGTGGAATCGTGCGCGGTGGAACTCGAAGAAGAGACGACGCTACGTCCACTCGAGGCGAGACAACAGGACACCACAAGCACTCAGATGGAGCATCTAGAAGGAGCAGAGAGCGAAAGACGACCTCCAGAGGAATCAGACACGGACCTCGCCCTCCATGCCAAAGGTAATATTTTCATGAAACAAAGGCAAAGTTTTGCTTGTCAGTTAAACAAGACCATGCATCTAATCGTGCGATGCGGTGACCGTCTTTGTTCAATAAGCGGATGAACGAAGTTCGTGTGGTGTTTATGCTCCTTGACGAGATCAGCAATGTATTGTGGTTCATTTGTGGCAAGCACTCTGTGTGTAATGAGTGCATGTCGCTGCTGCTGCTGCAGTAGAAGCGTGGGTGACTGTATTCTCTTCCCCTGTTCTGCATGGCATCTTCCGGGTTCTCAAGTTTCCTCCCATGTGTAATTGGTATTGACCAAAATATAACAATCCTGAAAAAAAATACCTGCAAATCACTTAATTGGGACCACACTAAGCAGCAACATTACCCCTCTACTACGGTAACTTGTTAAGATCCTCATGAAGACAGTGCCTTGTGACTCAGCCAGGCTTTCTTGCAGGCTACACCAGCCTAACGATAAGAATAATCACCAACGTGTAATCATCGTTGATATCAATGCAGCTCTTTCCACTGGGAGCGCACCACACATCGCTTTCTTCCTTTGTTCCTTGCAGGGTGCCATGACCTCGTGTGGCAGTGCCACCACAAGATGCAGGTCATGTTTGAGAACGTCCTGCCTCAGGGTTACACTATCACACAGAGATGCTCCCTCGATCAGGTGGGTCCTTGTGTATGTGTGTTTTTATGGCTGTGTCTTTGTGTTTGTGCCTGTGCGTCCGTGTGTCTGTGTGTGCACTCTCTGCACGTGTGCTATGTATACATTGTGGGGAGCAGTGGCGCAGTGGTTAACACACTGCACTTAGATCTGGTGACCCGAGTTCAATTCCCACTCACGTCTCCAATACCAGTGACGATTATCTGAACCAGTCCTAGGCCTCCCCTAGTCGACTCAGCCTCAAATGAGTACCTGAGCTGTGTATAAAAATCTCAAATGAGAAGACAAAGGTGGTCGGGCGTGGTCTCGCCACTCACCCTCGTGCGCTGTGTTGGCGTTCGAGGTGGTCGCTTCAAGCACTTTCTCCACAGTCTGTTAAGGCTACACGAGGATCTTTGTCCTTGTTGTGTATAAGTGCTCAGACGATAAGGACAAACATTGATAGAGATCTTAGTGAGGAAACTGCACTGCAGTGGTTGTGGAGGAAAGGTAATCGTCAGAGCTCAGTTAGAAAGTACAGCAGAGGTGTTATTGGAATAGATGTAGCAATGCCAGCGTGTGTTGTGTTCCAGGTTGTATGTTTAAGTCTAAAGCCCTAAACATGCATTTGATGCTTGCTTTACTTTGATTAAGAAATATCTCATAAACAGACATGGCAGCTAATTGGGCCCTTCCATTGAATACATTTACCAAATAATATCGAGATGTTTACCCTTTAATTTTATATGATTTGGGTTGTTGTACTAAACAATGCAATGGATTTAGAAGTCATCATCTTCCCCCCCCCCCCCCCCCCCGCTGGTCTGGCTCTTAATTGTTCAACGCGTTGCCCAGTTGTCCAAATTTCGCTGATAGTCACTTGTCTGAGTGTCGTTTTCTGTGATGATTAAACAAGTGGCGCGTTTCTCTAATTGTGGCTTTGAAATAGTTTGAAAAAAGGGACCTTAGCACTAGTTCTGTGATATCCGCTTCTGTTGGGCCATTCTTATCGGTGTCGGGCTTCACTGCATTTCTCTGCGAGAGTCCACTTGCAGTTTTTATCTCATGCCAGGACACCTGATAGCGCATTCCGGATAACAATTCTGGCAAAGGGGAGGAAGTGATGTTATATTCTGGAGGTGGTGGTGGCTACGCTGCTGCTAGCTGGTTGGTGGATACACACTGAGATGATGTCGTGAAGCTCCCTTCCCGTGGGCATCAGAAAGAGCCGTACCCTGGCTCGCCAGGCGAGGGCGGTACAGCAAATGTGGACTCCACTGTTCCGTCTCTATGGGATGGAGTGTTGCTCCCTCACATGCGTTTGTTTCATTGTCGATTCTGACTGTAGCCCTCATGACGAGCAAATACAAGGACTGCATGCGTGGATTGGCAGCCTACATGTGCATGGCCCCTTCCCATCATCTGTGATCCCCGATGATCTCCCTATCTCTCTTCGACCGAGCAATACTGTGCAGTGTGGGAATTACATCTTAATTTAATATTATTCATCGGAGTAAGTTGTTGTTATTTGGACAATCGCACAAAGTGAACCTTCTGTCCCATGATCGGGAATGGATAGGAGGAAGACGAGTTCTGGAAGAGCATGATCAGCGACTATCTCAAGCCTCTGGAGGAAGACAATGCTCACAAGAAACGTGTGAATCAGGAACTCTTCGAATAAGAAATAAGGTACTGGCGACGCATCATCGCGAGTACCGGAGATGCTTAAATAACAGAAGAATTGCGTTCCCACCGGACTTACCATACTTGGTCTGTGCTAGAAAAAGATTAAAAGGACATTGTATTATGTATGACTTATTATTCCTACTAATTGATTGCAAATTATTTTAATCATTATTCTAAAATGTATAAACCATGAAACAATAACAACACAAGTTACAATTTGGTGTTGGGCATGGACAGTAGGGGAGGGAATTGAACTCACAAAGAGGGGGTCCCAAACAGCCTCGGGTCACCCCCCCCCCCCCGGCCAATGCAATGTAAAGCAGCCAGGGCTGTCTGTCCCAACGTGCAGGGCACGTTGTCTACTTCTGATCAATGCGCTGTGGCTGGTGCGACCCTGGCACTGCAGTTCGTGGGAGCCGGCCTCTACATCAAGATCCCGAGCAGAAAGACAAGGGAAGGTCATCGACGTGCCGCCCCTCGCCTTCATGTTCCTCATCACCACCGCCAGCATGCTCATAATCCAGTTCCTGGCCATGCTGTACCACAGGTGAGGGGGTGGGGGGTAGACCCACGCATGGCCATATGAGGTATTGTGCGTGTCGACTCAGTGAACAACAACAGTGACATTATCTGAACTGGTCCTGGACCTCCCCCTCATGTGCCGTGCTGCCTTCATAGGTGCTACTCGCTGACAGGACTTGCCAAACAGTATCTTAAGGCTATACTGGGATCCTTATCTTTGTGTGAGTGTGGGTAGTGTGCTTTGACCAGCTCCTGTTTGGCAGCCAAGGTCTCACTCCGAATCAGTCAGGCAGCATTATCTTTTCATTTGGCTGCGTAACGCTGTGTGAAAGCTCCTTGGTCTGTCACTCGAAGCTCCAGGTTTTCTCGGCCACAGTGATGCCCTCCCTTCTCTATGCTTTTGAGAATGATGTGGAGGCCTCTAAAGGAACATTTTTGCCAGTTAGAAACATTCAGGCTGACCCTGCCTACAATCCATCCCGAGTTAACCAGACTGGATTGTTTAACGAGCTCACATATCCTTGAAAGATCTGGACGGTGACTCCTTGGCTAGCGCGGCTGTGTTGGCTGATCAAGTAGCCCCTATGCCCAGCCACCATGGTAAAGCGGCTTCTTTTGGCTGCATAGAGGGGGCTAACCGGGCACGACATAGACTGGAGAAGAGATGGACTGATGCGGTATGGAGGATGTGGAGCTGAGTGGACTTGCCAACGACTGAACCAGTGGTGTCAAGATCGGCCTCTATGGAGAAGGCTCGTGAAGGACGCTTCTGGGCAGTTGAGGCAGTCACCCTCTAGCAACAACGGAAGCAGAGGAGCAATGCTCACAACAACAGGCGGAACATCGGGCGGCTAAAACTCAACAAGTTGGCACAGTAGGGGGCACAGCTGGTGCATCTGCCAGTCATCTCAGTCAGTTACCATTGGCCCCGTGGTCTGTCGAGTGACCTTCTGCCGTCTCGCCACCATGGCGCCCCCGTGCCCCCACTCCCTCCAACCCCATGCAGGTTGTTCACGCTGCTGCACGTGCTCTCCTACGGGGAGTCGTCGTCATCGTCGTCATCATCGTCGCCGGCAGCAATCGAGGAGTGGTGCTGTGGGCCGAGACAACGAAGCGTTCGTCAATAACGGAGACAATGATGATGATCTCAGCAGTGCCGCCTCAGAGAGATCGTCTAACAGATCCCTGGACCTCGACTCGCACGCCGTACATGGACCCACACACGTCGTGGTTGATCAATGATGGTGCGGTCAGTAAAGGTGCAGCTCTGCAAGTTGCTTCCATTGTTGCTTATTCTTCCACGCTGGGCACAGACGTCTTGAAAGACGTGAGAGTTGCCCATGCTTTACATCACCACGCACGCGACCTGCCGATCGACCAACTGTGCTGTGTCCATTTACCTGGCTGAGTTGACAGAGGTGGCGGGATTTAAGAAGCTTGCAGCAACATGGGACCTTTCAGTGTCGCTACAACTTCAGCGGCACCGCAAGTGTATTGCCGTGTTAATTGCAGCATAGCAGCCTTTCATTACAATGGAATTCAGTCAAAAGAGCTGCTGCTCAACAATGGTGGACATCTCTCGTAACATCATGGGCTGAAGTAAATGTAGGTGCGTTGAAGTGCTCCTGGTCACAGACAGGAGTGAAGATGCACGCGCAGCTGGGAGAAGGGAATTCAGGTTTTGAGAATGAGCGACCTCCCTCTGAGCGGAGATTGACCGGAGCTTCAGCATGAGGACTTTGCTGCTGGAGCAGAGAGAGTGCAGATGGCAGGGGAGAGGCAGGTAAATAATGGTCAAGTCCCTAGAAGAGTGTGAAGAGTATCAGTGGGACCTTGAGGTTGACTTGGAATAGGGTGGGGAGCCAGTTGAGAATAGTGATGTGGGCTCGTTTACGCGTGAGGTGGAGATGTCTTAGGAGGCATCAGCGACCATTGCCAGGACGACTATTCTATTTTCAATGTATAAAAGCTGAGTGGTATTCTCCAATAGAAATTGATATCCGATATATAATGCATGTGATGATTTATTTGCTCACAATTATGTTTCCATTTCGACAAAGTTTGATCTCAGATAGAGACGGCGCTTCTATGTAGCAGTGGTAGAGAAGGAAAGTCATGTTCTTGTATGTATGTATGTTGAACTTATTTTGCACCGCACTTAGCCAACCATGCTAATCGGGGATGTAAACATCACGCACACCTAGACTGGTCTGTTAACCATAGCAGTTAATGCAATCACATTTGTATGCCTGATTATTTAGATGGTAGCAACCAACATTGGCAAACTTGTTTCTAGAAAGATTTCCTCTACCAGACAACACTAAACAAGACCCCCCGTATAGCTTTAATAGACTTATCGGGCTGTTAGTGAGCACCTATAACGGCCGGCATGACACACAGGAAGTGGGTGGCCAGCACCAAGTCAAACCCCTTACTGCACCAGGTACTCATTTGAGGCTGATTCGACCTAGGGAGGCCCAGAACCGGTTCAGATAATTAATTAATCGCTACTGTTGTTGGTGGCCGATGAGTGGGAATCAAACTGGGGTCGCCAAGTTCTTAGAGCAAAAGACAATGATGGCACATACTATTTTGAAAACTTGTGCAGGGCTATGAAGATGCGTTTTATTACAATAATTGTTGGCCATATATATCTATATACCTAAGTATATTTTTGGTATTCATAATGTTATTTCATTACAGAGATGTAGAGTTACATTGAGACTGTATGGATACATAAAACAAGATACAGAGAAGAAGCAGTCAGGCAAAGGGACATTCATTCAACAATGCCATCATTCAGAGCACACTCAGATGGTTTCCCCAAATATTGGATTAGAGAAGTGAATGCATGATTGTAATACCAAGGCAATGATTATCTGCTAATTGCCACCAAGAACATGTTATCTCCCTTGCCCGGTACACAGGAGGTTATGGGTTTAATTGTTGGACCCTGGCGATGCCTGCTGTTGTACATTTGGAGTCTGCGTGTTCTCTCTCCCTGTGGTGGTCGGAGCTTGGTTTTCTCCTGCGTTCCTTGGTTCACATGATTTGGCTGCTGCTATAAATGTCCACGTGTGGTGATATCAGTCAGTGCAGTCATGAGCTATGGCTAGGTCACCTATGAATAAGAGCACATAGTGCAGTGGACTTTAACTGGTAACTGGTAAATAACTGTTGATTCCCTTGCAGATTTGGATAGTTAAGCCAAACGCTTAGCGATCCAAACCTTTGAGGTCCACACTTCAATGGGCGCTTGTAACGCTTACGCACACGCCAAGCTCTCTGTGTCTCTCTGATGGATGCGTTGTCGGGCTCTTCCCGTGGCACAGAAGACATTCGTAGTGAGCGGCTAAACGTACACTCCTCCCCCATCCCCCCTACTGGAATGTAGGTTACACTCCACTGCTTAATAATAAATCCTGATAGGTTCTTTTTAATTTTCGTCGCGATTTATAGCTTTTGTTAACGTGACCAGATAATGTTTTAGTTTATGGCAATGAGAATAGGGCTCGTTTGTCGTAGAACACATTTGCACAATGCTATTTAAGTATATTACATGCAACGTGCTAACACGGCACATACTGATTATATACATATTCTGGGTTCTTTCGGTAAAGTCACGTAGATAGAAAATACTAATAAAATGTATTTAAAATAAATTAATATAAAATAAAAGCAAAAAACACGACATTTTGATCGCAACACAAGTGGTCTTCATCAGGCGGAGAGAAAAGAAGGGGCAAGCCTCTAAATCCAACTGCTTCTAATGGTTTTCAAAGTGAGCAAAGCTGTGCGGCGTCAACAGCATGGGCAGGGCAGCCAGTGCTAATGTGGGAGTAAAGCACTTGGAGTAAAGTGAGTGTGTTAGACAATGTGGGAGGGAGGGGGTAGAGATAGGGGGAGATATATATACAAAGTGTGTATATATTAGAGGCCAACCGAAACTGAATTTTTGGTTTCGGCCGAAACAGAAAACCAGACCGAAAGTTAAATATTGACTTTCGGCCGAAACCGAAGCCGAAACCGAAAGTTTAACTACATTTTCGACCGAGACCGAACAGAAAGGTATATAACCGAAGTTACCGAATACTAGATTATCAATATGTCATGATGCAATGCTACTTTAATTCAAAATAAATCTAGAACTAATCATTCAGAGCCTGCAGTAAGAGTCGCTAAACAAATATTTAGGTGTTACTTAGTAATTATATCCAAACAAACGAATGTTGTAGTTAAGAATACCAGTTTTTCCGCATTCTCGCCCAGCAGGTTGCTGCGTCTTGCTTTGATCAGAATCGACTTTAGTGAAGGAATCCCACACGCATGTTTCGACATTCTTCACGGTGATTAACTGCTCCGTTATTAACTTTAATTTTCTACTTCACTCAGATCGTAATTCGTTATCATTAATTCGCTATGGAACTATTAACTAACTGAATATCAATATTGTCAGACTTAGAATCTTGGTATCAACACGCGTGTACACTAAGCGAACGCAAACACAAGCAAGGCGGGCAGGCGGCTGGAACAGACAACAGAGGCACTTTGTTGTCATCCCGCCAAAGAGACTCACCGCGGATGCAGATGCAGGCTGCCATCTGTTGACATTAGCAGACTATCGTTGCGGCTGTAACCTGCTCCCAAGCTGCTGCTGTTGACGTGTGTGTGTTTGCAGCCTATCGCATAGGATTGCCTAGCGCCGACTGACCGGCCGATAGGCAGAAATAGGCGTAGAACTAGCGTTATATTCTAAAAATAGATCTTGACGACCGAAAGTGAATATCAGTTCGGCCGAAACCGAAACCAGACCGAAAGTAAAAAATTTACTTTCGGCCGAAACCGAAAGTAAACCGACAGTTAAAAATTTACTTTCGGCGCCGAAACCGAAACCGAATTTTGGTCGGCCTCTAGTATATATACACTGTATTGCCTGTTTTTGTTTTATTTTGCACTAATAAAGTTTACTGAACCTCTGTTGTGCCGTTATCAGTCATGTGTTCTCGACTGCTTGCATAGAGATAATGGCACAGCCCTTCAATGAATCACCCCTCTGGGCGATTGAACAGCCTGCCACCTACAGATTGCGCAACAGTGCCCCACACGACTTACAGCGGCGTTTTGAACTCTTCCGTTGGTGTAATTTGCATTATTACCTGTAGCCACCCACCGCTAAATTTACATATCGCTTGGTTCACAGTTTAGTGCACTAATCAATACCCCCAACCACTTTAGCATTACCACATCCAAATACGTAAATAATTGCGTATGCATCACCCACTTGAAATAATGCCATATTGCATAGTTGTCGAGATTTATGGAGGTGGACGGGTTAATCAGAAACAA
>NW_024706199.1:0-13048 GCF_018977255.1 Callorhinchus milii | reverse complement strand
AGAGAGTGTGAGAGCGACTGAGAGAGTGTGAGAGCGACTGAGAGAGTGTGAGAGCGACTGAGAGAGTGTGAGAGCGACTGAGAGAGTGTGAGAGCGACTGGGAGACAGTGTGTGAGAGCGACTAAGAGAGTGAGAGACTGAGAGAGAGAGTGAGAGAAAGAGAGAGCGACTGAGAGTGTGAGAGACTGAGAGTGTGTGAGAGCGACTGAGACAGTGTGAGAGTGTGAGAGCGACTGAGAGTGTGTGAGAGCGACTGAGAGACAGTGTGTGAGAGCGACTGAGCGAGAGAGTGAGAGAGACTGAGAGAGAGAGTGTGAAAGAGAGAGCGACTGAGAGTGTGAGAGACTGAGAGTGTGTGAGAGCGACTGAGAGACAGTGTGAGAGTGACTGAGAGAGAGTGTGAGAGCGACTGAGTGTGTGAGAGCGACTAAGAGAGAGTGAAAGAGACTGAGAGAGTGTGAGAGACAGAGAGAGCGACTGAGTGTGAGACTGTGTGAGAGCGACTGAGAGTGTGAGAACGACGGAGAGAGAGTGTGAGAGCGACTGAGAGTGTGAGAGCGACTGAGAGACAGAGTGAGAGCGACTGAGAGAGAGTGTGAGAGCGACGGAGAGAGAATGTGAGAGCGACGGAGAGAGAGTGTGAGAGCGACTGAGAGTGTGAGAGCGACTGAGAGTGTGAGCGACTGAGAGACAGAGTGTGAGAGCGACTGAGAGTGTGAGAGCGACGGAGAGAGAGAGAGCGACTGAGTGTGAGAGCGACTGAGAGACAGAGTGTGAGCGACTGAGAGAGTGAGAGCGACGGAGAGAGACACACACACACACACGCACACACACGCACACACACGCAGACACACGCACACACACGCAGACACACGCAGACACACGCGGTATTCCATTGGGACGATAACAATAATATTCACGTCAACAGTCACGTTGATTGCCATTCGAATAATCAAACCCCTCATCTCCCCCTCTCCCCCCTCCTCCCTCCCCCCCCCCGACCGTCTCCCCCTCCCCCTGACCGTCCCCCCTCCCCCCTGACCGTCCCCCCCTCCCTGACCGTCCCCCCTCCCCCTGACCGTCTCCCCCTCCCCCTGACCGTCTCCCCCTCCCCCTGACCGTCCCCCCTCCCCCTGACCGTCCCTCCCTCCCCCTGACAGTCCCCCCTCCTCCCTCCCTCCCCTCCCCCTGACTGTCCCCCCCCCCCCGCGCGATGCCATGCGGGTACCTTGTGTATCTGGCGGTTGCCATCCTGTCCGGTCCTGTGCTGCCCCGGGAGCCGAGTCGAGCCGTCGGGGCTGTGCTCAGGGCTGGGGCTGTGCTGGCAGGGCTCAGGGCTGGCAGGGCTCAGGGCTGGCAGGGCTCAGGGCTGGCAGGGCAGGGCTGGCAGGGCTCAGGGCTGGCAGGGCTCAGGGCTGGCAGGGCTCAGGGCTGGCAGGGCAGGCAGGGCTCAGGGCTGGCAGGGCAGGGCTGGCAGGGCTCAGGGCTGGCAGGCTCAGGGCTGGCAGGGCTCAGGGCTGGCAGGGCAGGCAGGGCTCAGGGCAGGCAGGGCTCAGGGCTGGCAGGGCAGGGCTGGCAGGGCTCAGGGCTGGCAGGGCTCAGGGCTGGGGCTGTGCTGGCAGGGCTCAGGGCTGGCAGGGCTCAGGGCTGGCAGGGCTCAGGGCTGGCAGGGCAGGCAGGGCTCAGGGCTGGCAGGGCAGGGCTCAGGGCTGGCAGGGCTCAGGGCTGGCAGGGCAGGGCTGGCAGGGCAGGGCTCAGGGCTGGGGCTGTGCTGGCAGGGCTCAGGGTTGGCAGGGCAGGGCAGGGCTGGCAGGGCGGGGCAGGGCAGGGCTGGCAGGGCGGGGCAGGGCAGGGCAGGGCTGGTAGGGCTGGCAGGGCAGGCAGGGCAGGGCTCAGGGCAGGGCAGGGCTGGCAGGGCAGGGCTGGCAGGGCAGGGCAGGGCTCAGGGCAGGGCAGGGCTGGCAGGGCAGGGCTGGCAGGGCAGGGCAGGGCTCAGGGCAGGGCAGGGCTGGCAGGGCAGGGCAGGGCTGGCAGGGCAGGGCAGGGCTCAGGGCAGGGCAGGGCTGGCAGGGCAGGGCTGGCAGGGCAGGGCTCAGGGCAGGGCAGGGCTGGCAGGGCAGGGCTGGCAGGGCAGGGCAGGGCTCAGGGCAGGGCAGGGCTGGCAGGGCAGGGCTGGCAGGGCAGGGCAGGGCTCAGGCAGGCAGGGCTGGCAGGGCAGGGCAGGGCTGGCAGGGCAGGGCAGGGCTCAGGGCAGGGCAGGGCTGGCAGGGCAGGGCAGGGCTCAGGGCAGGGCAGGGCTGGCAGGGCTGGCAGGGCTGGCAGGGCAGGCAGGGCTCAGGGCAGGGCAGGGCAGGGCAGGGCAGGGCTGGCAGGGCAGGGCTCAGGGCTCAGGGCGTGAGGACCGACAGCGACCTGCAAACCACAGTCAGTTAGTCAGAGTAACAGCATCGTACACCCCTCACCCCCCCCCCCCTCACCCCCCCCCTCCCCTCACCCCCCCCCTCCCTCACCCCCCTCTCCCCTCACACCCCTCATCCTCTCACACACCATCTGCGTCACTAATGGCGGTCGCTCGCGCCTCCGGCTTTTCCCGCGCTTCGTCAGCGCCAATCAGGGACCGGTCCGGCCCCTCAGGAACCGGCTCCGGCGCAGCCAATCAGGGACCGGCTCCGGCACAGCCAATCAGGGACCGGGTCCGGCACAGCCAATCAGGGACCGGGTCCGGCACAGCCAATCAGGGACCGGCTCCGGCGCAGTGTATTAGTGTATTACTATATTAGTATTATATTAGTGTATTATAATAATATTATTAGTTTATCAGTATATTATAGTACTATATTGTATATTAGTATATCATAATATTACTATATTGTATATTAGTATATATCATATTACTATATTAGTATTATATTAGTACTTTATTATTATTATATTACTATATTGTATATTAGAATATCATATTACTATATTAGTACTATATTATTATGTTTTATATTATTATATTACTATATTGTATATTAGTATATCATATTACTATATTAGTATTATATTAGTACTATATTATTATGTTTTATATTATTATATTACTATATTGTATATTAGTATATTATTATATGAATAGTTTATCAGTATATTAGTATTATTAGTATATTACTATATTAGTATTATATTAATATGGTCTTATTATAAGTTTTATATAATTACATTACTATATTGTATATTAGTATATCATTACATTACTATATTATATACATTAGTATATCATTACATTGCTATATTACTGTATTGTATATTAGTATATCATTGTATTACTATATTACTGTATTGTACATTAGTATATCATTGTATTACTATATTACTGTAATGTACATTAGTATATCATTACATTACTATATTACTGTGTTGTACATTAGTATATCATTACATTACTATATTACTGTATTGTATATAAGTATATCATTGTATTACTATATTACTGTATTGTACATTAGTATATCATTGTATTACTATTTTACTGTATTGTACATTAGTATATCATTGTATTACTATATTACTGTATTGTACATTAGTATATCATTACATTACTATATTACTGTATTGTATATTAGTATATCATTACATTACTATATTACTGTATTGTATATTAGTATATCATTGTATTACTATATTACTGTATTGTACATTAGTATATCATTGTATTACTATATTACTGTATTGTACATTAGTATATCATTACATTACTATATTACTGTATTGTACATTAGTATATCATTACATTACTATATTACTGTATTGTATATTAGTATATCATTGTATTACTATATTACTGTATTGTGCATTAGTATATCATTGTATTACTATATTACTGTATTGTACATTAGTATATCATTACATTACTATATTACTGTATTGTATATTAGTATATCATTGTATTACTATATTACTGTATTGTATATTTGTATATCATTGTATTACTATATTACTGTATTGTATATTAGTATATCATTGTATTACTATATTACTGTATTGTACATTAGTATATCATTACATTACTATATTACTGTATTGTATATTAGTATATTATTACATTACTATATTACTGTATTGTATATTAGTATATCATTGTATTACTATATTACTGTATTGTATATCAGTATATCATTACATTACTATATTACTGTATTGTATATTAGTATATCATTACATTACTATATTACTGTATTGTATATTAGTATATCATTACATTACTATATTACTGTATTGTACATTAGTGTATCATTACATTACTATATTACTGTATTGTACATTAGTATATCATTGTATTACTATATTACTGTATTGTATATTAGTATATCATTTTATTACTATATTACTGTATTGTACATTAGTATATCATTGTATTACTATATTACTGTATTGTACATTAGTATATCATTACATTACTATATTACTGTATTGTATATTAGTATATCATTACATTACTATATTACTGTATTGTACATTAGTATATCATTGTAAGTGAGAGACCTGAGTTCAATTCCAGGCAGGACGAAACCTTGGGCAAGTTTCCTTACTATATTACTGTATTGTACATTAGTGTGTTCTGTGAAGCGCTTTGGGACGTCCTCCCGACGTGAAAAGCGCTATATCATTGTATTACTATTGTACTGTATTGTACATTAGTATATCATTGTATTACTATATTACTGTATTGTACATTAGTATATCATTGTATTACTATATTACTGTATTGTACATTAGTATATCATTGTATTACTATATTACTGCATTGTATATTAGTATATCATTGTATTACTATATTACTGTATTGTACATTAGTATATCATACATTACTATATTACTGTATTGTACATTAGTATATCATTGTATTACTATATTACTGTATTGTACATTAGTATATCATTGTATTACTATATTACTGTATTGTACATTAGTATATCATTGTATTACTATATTGCTTGTGGAGTCCTGTAGCTCAGTGGTTAGAGCACTCGCTTTGCAAGTGAGAGACCTGAGTTCAATTCCAGGCAGGACGAAACCTTGGGCAAGTTTCCTTACTACATTGCTGTGCGCAATTGGCTGCCGCGTTCGCCCACAAACATACAGTCAATTCACTTTACAGTGTGTTCTGTGAAGCGCTTTGGGACGTCCTCCCGACGTGAAAAGCGCTATATCAAATGCAAGGATTATTATTATTATTATTGTACATTAGTATATCATTACATTACTATATTACTGTATTGTATATTAGTATATCATTGTATTACTATATTACTGTATTGTACATTAGTATATCATTGTATTACTATATTACTGTATTGTACATTAGTATATCATTACATTACTATATTACTGTATTGTACATTAGTATATCATTACATTACTATATTACTGTATTGTATATTAGTATATCATTGTATTACTATATTACTGTATTGTACATTAGTATATCATTGTATTACTATATTACTGTATTGTACATTAGTATATCATTGTATTACTATATTACTGTATTGTACATTAGTATATCATTACATTACTATATTACTGTATTGTATATTAGTATATCATTGTATTACTATATTACTGTATTGTACATTAGTGTATCATTACATTACTATATTACTGTATTGTATATTAGTATATCATTGTATTACTATATTACTGTATTGTACATTAGTATATCATTGTATTACTATATTACTGTATTGTACATTAGTATATCATTACATTACTATATTACTGTATTGTACATTAGTATATCATTACATTACTATATTACTGTATTGTATATTAGTATATCATTGTATTACTATATTACTGTATTGTACATTAGTATATCATTGTATTACTATATTACTGTATTGTACATTAGTATATCATTGTATTACTATATTACTGTATTGTACATTAGTATATCATTGTATTACTATATTACTGTATTGTACATTAGTATATCATTACATTACTATATTACTGTATTGTACATTAGTATATCATTACATTACTATATTACTGTATTGTACATTAGTATATCATTGTAATTACTATATTACTGTATTGTACATTAGTATATCATTACATTACTATATTACTGTATTGTATATTAGTATATCATTACATTACTATATTACTGTATTGTACATTAGTATATCATTGTATTACTATATTACTGTATTGTACATTAGTATATCATTGTATTACTATTTTACTGTATTGTACATTAGTATATCATTGTATTACTATATTACTGTATTGTACATTAGTATATCATTGTATTACTATATTACTGTATTGTACATTAGTATATCATTGTATTACTATATTACTGCATTGTATATTAGTATATCATTGTATTACTATATTACTGTATTGTACATTAGTATATCATTACATTACTATATTACTGTATTGTACATTAGTATATCATTGTATTACTATATTACTGTATTGTAAATTAGTATATCATTACATTACTATATTACTGTGTATTGTACATTAGTATATCATTGTATTACTATATTACTGTATTGTACATTAGTATATCATTGTATTACTATATTACTTGTGGAGTCCTGTAGCTCAGTGGTTAGAGCACTCGCTTTGCAAGTGAGAGACCTGAGTTCAATTCCAGGCAGGACGAAACCTTGGGCAAGTTTCCTTACTCCACACGCCTAATAATCCCTCCAAAACTAAAAACAATAATTAAATTGGTCATTTTCAATTTCAATGTTTGTGGGACATTGCTCTGCGCAATTGGCTGCCGCGTTCGCCCACAAATATACAGTCAATTCACTTTACATTATTATTATTATTGTATTGTACATTAGTATATCATTACATTACTATATTACTGTATTGTATATTAGTATATCATTGTATTACTATATTACTGTATTGTACATTAGTATATCATTACATTACTATATTACTGTATTGTACATTAGTATATCATTGTATTACTATATTACTGTATTGTATATTAGTATATCATTGTATTACTATATTACTGTATTGTACATTAGTATATCATTGTATTACTATATTACTGTATTGTACATTAGTATATCATTACATTACTATATTACTGTATTGTATATTAGTATATCATTACATTACTATATTACTGTATTGTATATTAGTATATCATTGTATTACTATATTACTGTATTGTACATTAGTATATCATTGTATTACTATATTACTGTATTGTACATTAGTATATCATTACATTACTATATTACTGTATTGTACATTAGTATATCATTGTATTACTATATTACTGTATTGTACATTAGTATATCATTACATTACTATATTACTGTATTGTACATTAGTATATCATTACATTACTATATTACTGTATTGTATATTAGTATATCATTGTATTACTATATTACTGTATTGTACATTAGTATATCATTATTACTATATTACTGTATTGTACATTAGTATATCATTACATTACTATATTACTGTATTGTACATTAGTATATCATTACATTACTATATTACTGTATTGTATATTAGTATATCATTGTATTACTATATTACTGTATTGTACATTAGTATATCATTACATTACTATATTACTGTATTGTATATTAGTATATCATTATATTACTATATTACTGTATTGTACATTAGTATATCATTGTATTACTATATTACTGTATTGTACATTAGTATATCATTACATTACTATATTACTGTATTGTATTAGTATATCATTACATTACTATATTACTGTATTGTATATTAGTATATCATTGTATTACTATATTACTGTATTGTACATTAGTATATCATTGTATTACTATATTACTGTATTGTACATTAGTATATCATTGTATTACTATATTACTGTATTGTACATTAGTATATCATTACATTACTATATTACTGTATTGTATATTAGTATATCATTACATTACTATATTACTGTATTGTATATTAGTATATCATTTGATTACTATATTACTGTATTGTACATTAGTATATCATTGTATTACTATATTACTGTATTGTACATTAGTATATCATTACATTACTATATTACTGTATTGTACATTAGTATATCATTACATTACTATATTACTGTATTGTATATTAGTATATCATTGTATTACTATATTACTGTATTGTACATTAGTATATCATTGTATTACTATATTACTGTATTGTACATTAGTATATCATTACATTACTATATTACTGTATTGTACATTAGTATATCATTACATTACTATATTACTGTATTGTATATTAGTATATCATTGTATTACTATATTACTGTATTGTACATTAGTATATCATTGTATTACTATATTACTGTATTGTACATTAGTATATCATTTTATTTTACTATATTACTGTATTGTACATTAGTATATCATTACATTACTATATTACTGTATTGTATATTAGTATATCATTACATTACTATATTACTGTATTGTATATTAGTATATCATTGTATTACTATATTACTGTATTGTACATTAGTATATCATTGTATTACTATATTACTGTATTGTACATTAGTATATCATTACATTACTATATTACTGTATTGTACATTAGTATATCATTACATTACTATATTACTGTATTGTATATTAGTATATCATTGTATTACTATATTACTGTATTGTACATTAGTATATCATTGTATTACTATATTACTGTATTGTACATTAGTATATCATTACATTACTATATTACTGTATTGTATATTAGTATATCATTGTATTACTATATTACTGTATTGTACATTAGTATATCATTGTATTACTATATTACTGTATTGTATATTAGTATATCATTGTATTACTATATTACTGTATTGTACATTAGTATATCATTGTATTACTATATTACTGTATTGTACATTAGTATATCATTACATTACTATATTACTGTATTGTATATTAGTATATCATTACATTACTATATTACTGTATTGTACATTAGTATATCATTGTATTACTATATTACTGTATTGTACATTAGTATATCATTACATTACTATATTACTGTATTGTATATTAGTATATCATTGTATTACTATATTACTGTATTGTATATTAGTATATCATTACATTACTATATTACTGTATTGTATATTAGTATATCATTACATTACTATATTACTGTATTGTACATTAGTATATCATTGTATTACTATATTACTGTATTGTACATTAGTATATCATTATTACTATATTACTGTATTGTACATTAGTATATCATTACATTACTATATTACTGTATTGTACATTAGTATATCATTGTATTACTATATTACTGTATTGTACATTAGTATATCATTGTATTACTATATTACTGTATTGTACATTAGTATATCATTACATTACTATATTACTGTATTGTATATTAGTATATCATTACATTACTATATTACTGTATTGTATATTAGTATATCATTGTATTACTATATTACTGTATTGTACATTAGTATATCATTGTATTACTATATTACTGTATTGTACATTAGTATATCATTACATTACTATATTACTGTATTGTATATTAGTATATCATTGTATTACTATATTACTGTATTGTATATTAGTATATCATTACATTACTATATTACTGTATTGTACATTAGTATATCATTGTATTACTATATTACTGTATTGTACATTAGTATATCATTGTATTACTATATTACTGTATTGTACATTAGTATATCATTACATTACTATATTACTGTATTGTACATTAGTATATCATTGTATTACTATATTACTGTATTGTACATTAGTATATCATTACATTACTATATTACTGTATTGTACATTAGTATATCATTGTATTACTATATTACTGTATTGTACATTAGTATATCATTGTATTACTATATTACTGTATTGTACATTAGTATATCATTGTATTACTATATTACTGTATTGTACATTAGTATATCATTACATTACTATATTACTGTATTGTATATTAGTATATCATTACATTACTATATTACTGTATTGTATATTAGTATATCATTGTATTACTATATTACTGTATTGTACATTAGTATATCATTGTATTACTATATTACTGTATTGTACATTAGTATATCATTACATTACTATATTACTGTATTGTATATTAGTATATCATTACATTACTATATTACTGTATTGTATATTAGTATATCATTGTATTACTATATTACTGTATTGTACATTAGTATATCATTGTATTACTATATTACTGTATTGTACATTAGTATATCATTACATTACTATATTACTGTATTGTACATTAGTATATCATTACATTACTATATTACTGTATTGTATATTAGTATATCATTGTATTACTATATTACTGTATTGTACATTAGTATATCATTGTATTACTATATTACTGTATTGTACATTAGTATATCATTACATTACTATATTACTGTATTGTATATTAGTATATCATTGTATTACTATATTACTGTATTGTACATTAGTATATCATTGTATTACTATATTACTGTATTGTATATTAGTATATCATTGTATTACTATATTACTGTATTGTACATTAGTATATCATTACATTACTATATTACTGTATTGTATATTAGTATATCATTGCATTACTATATTACCGTATTGTATATTAGTATATCATTGTATTACTATATTACTGTATTGTACATTAGTATATCATTGTATTACTATATTACTGTATTGTACATTAGTATATCATTACATTACTATATTACTGTATTGTATATTAGTATATCATTGTATTACTATATTACTGTATTGTATATTAGTATATCATTACATTACTATATTACTGTATTGTACATTAGTATATCATTGTATTACTATATTACTGTATTGTACATTAGTATATCATTGTATTACTATATTACTGTATTGTACATTAGTATATCATTACATTACTATATTACTGTATTGTATATTAGTATATCATTATATTACTATATTACTGTATTGTACATTAGTATATCATTGTATTACTATATTACTGTATTGTACATTAGTATATCATTGTATTACTATATTACTGTATTGTACATTAGTATATCATTACATTACTATATTACTGTATTGTATATTAGTATATCATTACATTACTATATTACTGTATTGTATATTAGTATATCATTGTATTACTATATTACTGTATTGTACATTAGTATATCATTGTATTACTATATTACTGTATTGTACATTAGTATATCATTACATTACTATATTACTGTATTGTACATTAGTATATCATTACATTACTATATTACTGTATTGTATATTAGTATATCATTGTATTACTATATTACTGTATTGTACATTAGTATATCATTGTATTACTATATTACTGTATTGTACATTAGTATATCATTGTATTACTATATTACTGTATTGTACATTAGTATATCATTACATTACTATATTACTGTATTGTACATTAGTATATCATTACATTACTATATTACTGTATTGTATATTAGTATATCATTGTATTACTATATTACTGTATTGTACATTAGTATATCATTGTATTACTATATTACTGTATTGTACATTAGTATATCATTACATTACTATATTACTGTATTGTATATTAGTATATCATTGTATTACTATATTACTGTATTGTACATTAGTATATCATTGTATTACTATATTACTGTATTGTACATTAGTATATCATTACATTACTATATTACTGTATTGTACATTAGTATATCATTGTATTACTATATTACTGTATTGTACATTAGTATATCATTGTATTACTATATTACTGTATTGTACATTAGTATATCATTACATTACTATATTACTGTATTGTACATTAGTATATCATTGTATTACTATATTACTGTATTGTACATTAGTATATCATTACATTACTATATTACTGTATTGTACATTAGTATATCATTACATTACTATATTACTGTATTGTATATTAGTATATCATTATATTACTATATTACTGTATTGTATATTAGTATATCATTGTATTACTATATTACTGTATTGTACATTAGTATATCATTGTATTACTATATTACTGTATTGTACATTAGTATATCATTACATTACTATATTACTGTATTGTATATTAGTATATCATTGTATTACTATATTACTGTATTGTACATTAGTATATCATTGTATTACTATATTACTGTATTGTACATTAGTATATCATTGTATTACTATATTACTGTATTGTACATTAGTATATCATTACATTACTATATTACTGTATTGTATATTAGTATATCATTGTATTACTATATTACTGTATTGTATATTAGTATATCATTGTATTACTATATTACTGTATTGTACATTAGTATATCATTGTATTACTATATTACTGTATTGTACATTAGTATATCATTACATTACTATATTACTGTATTGTATATTAGTATATCATTGTTACTATATTACTGTATTGTATATTAGTATATCATTATTACTATATTACTGTATTGTACATTAGTATATCATTGTATTACTATATTACTGTATTGTACATTAGTATATCATTGTATTACTATATTACTGTATTGTACATTAGTATATCATTACATTACTATATTACTGTATTGTATATTAGTATATCATTGTATTACTATATTACTGTATTGTACATTAGTATATCATTGTATTACTATATTACTGTATTGTACATTAGTATATCATTGTATTACTATATTACTGTATTGTACATTAGTATATCATTACATTACTATATTACTGTATTGTATATTAGTATATCATTACATTACTATATTACTGTATTGTATATTAGTATATCATTGTATTACTATATTACTGTATTGTACATTAGTATATCATTGTATTACTATATTACTGTATTGTACATTAGTATATCATTACATTACTATATTACTGTATTGTACATTAGTATATCATTACATTACTATATTACTGTATTGTATATTAGTATATCATTGTATTACTATATTACTGTATTGTACATTAGTATA
>NW_024706198.1:0-13052 GCF_018977255.1 Callorhinchus milii | reverse complement strand
CTGTCAGTCACTGTGAGGCCACAGATACAGAAATCTCTCCTCTCACACAGTAAATCCTCGCCTCACTGTTATGTTGATATGTTCTGAGCCCCAAAGGGTAATTTGTCAGTGTAATAGTTCACATACAACACTGAACAAAGCAACTATTGCCACTGGCATTTGTACATTGTTGCTTTTGCGTACCGTTTTCCAAGCAGTAAGCAGGAACCCGGTTGTTATCCGATTGGAAAATCGCTTTCCATAGTTTGTAATAACACTAACAAGAGAGTCACTAAATCGACATCTGTTCATGAGTCAATGCTGTGCGTAATTTACTGGTGCATTTCACTCACTTAATATATATTTAATTCCCTCTAGAGGATATACAGAGAATCTTTTTGAGACGTCTCCAAGGCTGGACAATGCGCTTTACCAAATGCAAGAATTATCATTATCAATTGAATTGGCTTTCAACTTTGAAGGCAAACAATCTGGGATACAATGATCAACACGTTATTATTCCTTTTAACATTATTATTATTTCCCCCCGAGAGCAATCCAGAAATCAACAAATTACAGATGCTTTCTGCTTGGTGTACAGTGTCATGTAAACTAATGGAACTTGCTCAACGTTTCGTCCTGCCCAACAATCGAACCCAGGTCCTCTTATGTTTGAGAAGCGAGCTCTACACAATAAGCTGCAGAACTTCACAGAGCTTCATTTCTTCAGGTGCTTTGAAAACATCCATTTTCTGGGTAGTTTGTGGGATACGTCAGTGTGAAAATTGTATGCCGGCGCTATGAAACAAATCGAAGCTGCGATAAGGCGATACATCAAATTCAAGGATTATTATTATAATTATGTCGGGCGAAGTTACAAAGTGGTACACAATGCTAAATATACTGCTGTTTGCGGAAGGGATTTGCACTTGGAGTGTCTTCTGCAACCCATCTTCTACCTTAGAGTCAAAAGGCAAGAGTTTTACTTTTTTGTGTTGCATTAGCAGCTCAAAGTAATCCAATAGAATCGCGCCTGTTGTGCTCAATCCGCTGATTACTTTACCCTCTGCATTTGTAGTGACATACAATTCTGTGAACCTTCAGCACACAGATTGTCTTGCGGTGAACGCCGTTCCTGTGAGACAGACTTCCTGAAAACAGACTGGTCGGCCCCGCGCCACCTCGCACAGCTCGGAGAGTTATTGTACGAGGCTGTCACTGTTTTCTATTACTGTGGGGCTGACTGCACAGTAATACACAGCTGAGTCAGACAGCTCCAACACGGAGATGGTAAATTTGCTGGATTTTCTCGACGTCTGCAGCTCGACCGAGAAACTAGATTGAGCAAAATCCGCTTTATGTTCGTAAGAAGGTTTGCAAGTCTGAAGAATATACACCGGTTGTCCCCCTGGGTGTTTTCGGTACCAGTGTAGACAATAGTCATTCAGCGATGTAACATAATTACTCTCCAAATCCACTTGTGCCCCTTCTCTCTTGGTGACTGAAGGCACGATCGGCTTAACGGAATCTCCACCGGTCAGACCTGAAACAAATTGCAAAACAAAATTAACAATCAACAGATTTAATCAATAAATAATCCATATTTGTTATATCGCCTTATCAAATCGTCGAGACATCTCAGGGGGCTTGACAGAATACACTTTAAAGTGAGTTTAATATATTCTGCACTCTAAACGCGGCAGCCAATTGCGCACTGTAGTATTTCAAAAACAAGTCATGGATCAATTTACCATTATTTGGTTTTGAAGGCTGTATTGCCCCCAAAATGCGATCCACCTTTTTTTTATTTGATAGACTAACATTCAGTATCCTACGCGTTGTGCGTGGAGTGAGGAAACTTGCCCAATATTTCGACCTGACGGGAATCGAACCCGGGTCTCTCGCTTGCGAAGCGAAGGATTCAAACACTGAGCTACATGACTCCACCAACAAAAGCGATGCAATCATTGTTGATCATCGACTGAAGCATTGCATTCATTGATTACCTATCAGGAAAGCAGCGAGCGTCACGCAGAACGTAAAGTGCCCCATCGTCTGAGCTCTTTCTTCAGATGCCCATTAATTACCTGTAAGATATTTGAGGTGATTGGCACCAGCCCCCGGAGTGACGACATGTACTGTCATTTACATCGTCCAATAGTTTAAGTGTAAAACTTCCAGCTAATCAGAAACTATTTCCAATTAATTATTTGTATTTGCTTAGAAATATACAGCCATAGTTTCGTGGATTGTAATATAACAGATTGAGGCCATTCTGCCCATTATTCCTGTGCTATGCCATCAAAGATTATTTGACGTTAATAATTCGTTGAATGAAAATTTAAAACAAAATTGCTAACTTAATCTATGACTGTTAGTGGACCACCTTTAGCGAAATTGCCTGCTGCATTTAGCCCACAAAATATGCAGACAATTCACTTTATAGATATTTCGTGAAGCGCTTTAGGACGCCGTGATTTCGTGATAAAGCGTTATATCGTATGTAAACATTAATTATTATTCAATATGTTAATTTTCAATTTCTATTTTAAACGTGCCTTTCAGTTCTGACTCGTGAAGATGATGTGAAAGTGTTAAGCAATCAGATATACTCCCCCATTATTTCCCAATAGCCCTGCATTATTTTCCCATGTAAGTCCCTTTCCAATTCCCTTTTGAAAGCTTCTATCGAATCTGGTTCCAACAGACTTTCAGTTCATTCAGTGCATTCTGAAGAGTAACATGTCTCCGAGTTTAAAAATGCCGTCTCAGCTCTCCTCCAGATATTTTGACAATTATCTTCAATCTGCTGAATAAATTGAGCAGCAGCTGTACACTTAAAATATGTAAACGAAGTTTGACGCGGGATATCCGTTAAGAAGTTGAACTGAAAGTCAATGCACATTTAAATCATGTTTCAATCATAAAGCATTGATGCCAGCACAACATGTCCCTGAAGTCTGTACGGTTAACCTTCACTGACTCTAATGACCTGAAACGATGTGGCCAAAGGTGCAAAGATATTGAGAAAGTGGGTAATCTCAGATTGTTACGCATGATATAATGTGAATAGTCGTGACTTATGCTTTAAGTCAAATCACAATCAAATCACGTCAGAGGGTATCCTGTATAGCGCTTTGAGAAGTCTGGACACCTGGTAAGACGCTATATTAAATGTAAGGATAATTATTATTTATTTCACTCTTTCATTGCATGAACCACTCTATCACATTTTGCTTGTGGTTGGCAATTACTCACTTGTTTCCTATGAGAGACACAGCGGCAAACTCACAAACTCTCAAACAAGTGAACTCTCAGTAATGACATCTGTATTGAGATGAAACCCTTTCTCTCCTCTTTGGAGGTTGTTGTACAGTGGTGTAGTCTGACAACAACACTCTGTGTGTTATCGCAGAGTAATGGTTGGTGTTAGATTTGGCGTTAAAGATTGTGTTACAAACTCAGACCAGAAAGTGTCCCCATCACCATCATGTCTCCGGGTGTACAGATGAGGTTCCCCTGGATATTAACTCTATCGGAACATTAAAACATTGTTGAAGTCAGCAGATAAGATGCAGCTGAGAGTTACAGTCTGACCTTGAGTAACAGACACTTCCATTATGATTTGGAATAAATGATTATCGAGAATTTATCTGCTGTAAACTACATAATAATCATCATTGCATTTGATGGAGTCAATGTGTGTTTCCTGCAGGAGCGCACAGCAGTGTCCCACGAACAGTCGTGTATTGAGGGACCAAACTATTTCTACTTAACCTATAAGGGAAAATCTCTCTGTTAAACGCAAGGATTAATCAGTAATAATACTAACTTGTTTAATGCAGGAGCTACTGTCTCGGAAAATGACCCGACAGTCGACTAACAAACGCGTTCGTACTCACAGCTAAGAAAGCAGAAGTGTTTGTGGATTGAGGACACTTGCCCAACATTTCTCCCAGCCTGGGATTCGATCCCAGGTCCTCTCGCTTGCGAATCGAGTTATCTAACCACTGAGACACTGGACTCCACTGACAGTAAAATATCACTTAACGGATTCTCCTTGTGAATATAAGTGACATATGTTCTTTAATTATTGACACTTGGTTCATATTATTATTTTGCTGACCATAATCCTAAAGAATTTTGATGTTACTCTCTCACTCTAAAAAAGAAACTGTTGGTGGCGACGATTTTACTACGAAATACAATGAAATTTACATCGTCATTTCTGAAGCGCTTTTTGACGTCTCAATGAAGTGATACGCCACAACGTCAAGCACAAGGACTATCACATTTTCATTAGGTTTTTACTACCGTAATTATTAACATATGTAACTCACTAATTATCCAAATTCCGACAAAAGTTTATCACAGTGTAATATCTGTTGGTGAAAAAAAAACAAATATTCAGCGAGTGAAGTATCACATATTTTAAGTGACTTAATATGAGCTCAATCAGTTAAAAGCCATGGTGGCAGTTTGGAAAAGATTTGTTGCACTGTCTATCACTAACTGTAATGTATTTTTTCCCAGCTTTGGTTGTGATGAGGGTTATTGTACGAGGCTTCCTATGATGTGTACCACTGTGGTGCAGACTGAGTGCACAGTGATACATAGCGGAGTCTGTCAGCCGCAGGTCGGCGATGGTTAAAACGCTGATATTCTTGGCAGTGTCAAGAGAAGCAGAAATATGATCTCCAGTGGGTTTTCCTCCCACTCCTGAGGGTTTTCTGTGGAGCAGATATTTGAGTTCCTCGCCAGGGGACTGACGGTACCAGGAGACGTTGAAATCCTTTCCACAGATTCGTGAATATTGGCAATGTAAATTTATCCTCTCACCAGCAAAAGCACTTTGCTCAGGCGGTGACTGGGAAACTGTATTACGCGATCCTGCAGGATGCAAATTACAGGTTACTTAGAATTATGGCATCATGGAACCTAACCCAAACACAACCCTTTCAGGCAGTGCATTGCAGACTGTAACAACTTTCTTTGCAAAAACAAATCCTCATTATCTCACCTCGGGACCCTTTACCACGTAACATAAATTTGGGTACTCTGATTACTGAAAGGCTGACCAATGAGAATATTTATATCTATCTACTCTATCAAATCCCCTCACAAATATGAACACTTCAATCAGATCTCCACTCAACCTTCGGTCTCTAAGCAGAACATTGCCAGAGACCCGAGTATCTTCATTTGAATGAAGCCTCTCGCCCTGGGCATCATTCAAGAATATCTCCATCGAACCCTGTCCACGACCATAGCACCCACGCTAACGTGTCCGTGAAAACCTTTATACTAAATGTAAGAATCACTGTTCAATCAACAGTAGAAAGAGACGAGGAATGGATAAATTTAGAGTGCTGCTCTGCACCATCCAACGTGTGGCTATTGCTGTGACACCATTGTTATGATCGCTCATCAATGCAACGTTTAATTAAGTTTTTGTAATCTTATACTTTGCCTATGTTCATGGGAATGTTTAGCAGAGAATCAGCTGTCAGATTGTGCAGTTATATCAGTGCGTTTACAGTTGAGGCAAATAAAACGTTTCCTGCTGTAAATGGCGTTACTTTAACACCGCTGCTGGAGGAGGTTTGTCTCTGACTTGTTGCCAATATCAGTTTCTCTCTCACTGTATCAGCTGCTCATTGAAGGAAAGAACTATCTCTCTCGCTCTCTCTCTCGTTCTCTCTCTCTCTCTGTCTATTTGTTTTTTGTTTTTCTCTTTCTTTCTTTCTTTCTTTCTTTCTTTCTGTCATTCTTTCTTTCTTTCTTTCTTTCTTTCTTTCTTTCTTGCCTTCATTATGTCTCCTCTTCTTTATCTCTTTCACCCTTTCGTTCTCTCTAAATCGCTTTTCTTTGTTTCTTCAACTTTCATATATTACATATTCAGAAATCGCTGCGTATCAGCAAGCTTGATATTAGCTTTCTTGTAGGTTAAGAATAAAACACTCAGCATATATGGAAAGAGGAAAGTGCGTTAGCTTTTCACATTCAATCGGAACTGGGGGACGAAGAAACAACAACAACAAGAATACATTTATAGAGCGCCTTTCACGTCGGGAAGAAGTCCCAAGGCGCTGAAACAAGTTGGGTCAGGACCCTAGCAGAGGAGACATGGTCAGGGTGAGGGGAGGGAAGGGAGGGAGCGTGGAGGTGGGAAATGTTCAGGCTGAGTGGAGGGAATGAAGGGGGCGATGAGGGTAGAGAGTTGAGAGCGGAGCTGAAGGCTCTGTCAAAGAGAAAGTCTTGAGACCGGCCTTGAAGGAGGAAAGGGAGGAGGCAAGTCGAAGGCACTGGGTGATAGAGTTCCAGAGCGTAGAGGCTGGGAGGCTGTAGGGCGGTTGGGGCGGGGGATGAGGAGCAGTCCGGAGCCAGAGGAACGGAGGTTACGGGCAGTTATGTCGGGGGACAGTAGGTTGGAGAAGTAGGAGGGAGCGAGGCCGTGAATGGCCTTGTAGGCGAGGATGAGGATCTTGAATTCGATCCTCTGGGGCACGGGAGAAGTTTATATAATATTACACATTGCAGCCAGTTCAGTTCGAAAGAAACCCCACTTCTCGGGAGAATTGAGGAGGATAGGGATTTTTATCATTTCCTTTGACCAAAGATATATTGCGTCAAGTAAACACCGGAATTTACAGTCAACAATTCCTCTTGGTATATCTCTTTGGAACCAATATCCAGACAAAGTTAGTGACTTTACAAAACATAAAATAAAAGCTGGTCATTTGAGAAACAGGCTTCATATTCGGAGCTCAGTAATCTTTCTGCAACACAGAATGCCTTTTTCTTCATAATTGCTAATGTCGGTTGTAGGAAAGGCTCAGTTGTAAATAATTGGGAGCTGTCGTTTAGAATAATACATTTTACAAATTGAAGTGAATAAAGTTTCATTTTAGTACGAAAGAAGTTTTTTCTCACTTACTTTCAATTACAGTTAAATTGGTTCCTGATCCATCTTCTGTGTATTCAGCACAACACCACAGTCACACAACGCTCATCCTACAGAGTACAAAACCTGTTATATCAGATCATGGTTTATCACTGTGACAAATAAAACTAGATGTTGACAAATGGGTCAATAACTTCGGTCTGTCCAACACTTTCCCATCTTCAGACTTTTTATTTGTCCATATCATGTTTCTCTTCATTGTTTCCACCCAAATACTGACGAAGATGACGGCCCAGCGAACAGCTTTCTGCAAAATTTACACAAAATGTCAGTTTGAAATAAATAATATTGAGAGCAAGCTTTCGACATATTAAGCAGCATAAAATAGGACAAAATTTTCAGTGGTCACGTCTCATGTATTTCCATGAAAATAGCTGCGCGGTATTTGTGCTGATGTTTTGCACTGTGACTCTCCCAACCACAGCACAGTATTTAATGTCAACACAAAAACCAATGGTTTGAACAACAATTGATATGTGTTCTGCAATTTAAAATCAACCAATCAATGACATAACGTGTAAAATTCTTTGGAATATTGTCCCAGTAGGAAATTGTATGCCTCAGCAATAAATTGTTATTGATACGAAATCAAGCAGAATTCTTACGACAGAGTCGTAATAATTTTTCCTAAGTATTCACAAATAATGGTCGTCTCCTAAAGGAAGTGATATTAAACATCACTGCATGTCTCACACCAATGAGGAATGCGCATTGAACTCATTGACAAGTTCACATTCTCTGTGTTTTACCTGTGAGTTGGTGATTGGCCTTTTTGTATTGTTGGAAGCCCAGATACAGCATTGTGGACAATTACCAGCGCTAGTCCAACTCCAGAGATATCGAGCTTTACAGTGATAGACAGCGCTGTCATCAACTTGCAAATCATTAATTTCCAGAGAAGAGGACCACGATTCCATGTCTGTCTTTGCAACAAACCGTCCTTCACGAGGGATGGGTTTCCAATCTCTTTCATTTGGAAACCGCCTATAAAACTCCATACTTTTGAATACGCTTTGATAACTTGCTTCGAAGACACAGTTGATTGTCAAAGATTCGCATTCTTCTCTGCTAATAGACGATGGTGTCTGCTTTACTTTGGCGCTGAAAACATCTGAAAATTATACACAATATTACATCAGTTTAACAGATCTTCAACATTGACCACTTCTATTACAATTCCATTGCAAGTTTTGGCTTGATCTCCCTTGATGTCAGTTGATATAATATAATCAGGATTATGTAATATAATTATAATATTAATTTATACATATGATTATAATGTATAATAAAATTGAAGTAAAATAATTGCCTGCCGCGTTTTGCCGATAAAATTCAGCACACAAACTATTATTTGAAGCGACTTGAGACGTCCCATCTACATCGTAACGCTACACATCAATTCCAAGGATAATTTATATTGTGTAACTTTGTACTGACGACATTCACTGGTGCTGTGTAGTGCTGTTTTATGGGAACAAACACTTACATTGTAAGAAGAGGAACGAGATGGAGACACAGAGGAGAGACATTCTCTCACCGCTGGGAGTTACCGTCAGCCCCGGACACCTCAGAGTGACTGTGAGTAACACAGGGCTGTTCTGTAAGAGCGTTGGAGACTTGGTTTATTTGTGATGAACAGCGTCACATCATGGCTGGTGTCAGCGGCTTTGAGGGGTGGGCGTTGGGGGGTTTGGGGGTGGAGCGGAAGAATATATATGCGGAAAGCGACTGACTCACTGTGCCCGAGAGCAGTGGGCAGAGAGGGCGATTTGGGAATAACTATTCGAGTCTCATTTAGGTTTAAATAGACAATTGACGGGGAAGCCAACGAGATGGAGTATAATCTGACACTGTGAGAGGGACAAAGGCTGTTTGGTGTAGAGAGGGCTTTACTGGGAATTGGGAAAGATACATAAAGAAACTACTTACACACCTTTGACTTGAAGTGAGTCCTGTTACAGTGACCAGCAGCTGGATGGGGAAGCCGGTCAAGGCAGCAGAGAGTGAGTGAGATATGGGTGATGATGGATGGAAAGGTGTAGGGAGAAATTGGAGTAAAGGAGTATGGCATGCGGTGGTTTTATAATTCATGGGAATAGAGGGGGTGACAAAGGGATGATGGTCTGCAGCGGGACATGGAGGAGGAAGAGAAGGCAGCGAATATGATGATCACTTTTCAGCGTATCATGGGAAGAACTTTTTCACGATTTAACGATATGGTAATGCACTGTATTATGATACAAGCAATATTATTAATTCCTGACTTGGCCTGTCTGTCTCTATTTCCGTGTGTCTGTGTATCTGTATGTGAGTGTGTGTGTGTGTCTCTCTGTCTGTCTGTCTCTGGCTGTCCGTCTGTGTGTGTTTCTCTCTCTCTCTCCCTCTCTTTCTCTCTCTCTCTCTCTCTCTCCAGCTGTCTTTCTTTGAATCGTTAGTAAAGCTTCCTTGCTGCACACAGACACACGCGCCACTGTTTAATGGTAAGTGCAACCCGCTTGTTTTTCGAATGTTTCACCTCTTTCCAGCGGTAAAAATTCTCTGCAATATAATAATAATAATTGAATTATTAATCCATCACTAAATATGGGACGCCGCCTCTTTTAGGCGAAACGTGCCAATGGTGTGCCGCGTTTCGCCTAAAAAACAGTCTCGACGCTTCACAGTATACTTGCGAAGTGTTTGGTGGTGTCTCGTTGACGTGATGGGGCGCTGTATAAAATGCAAAGATTGTTAGTTTTGTTTATTCTTTTCAGAAATATCATTGGTCTTGAGCATTGTGGTGATTTAGCGGTGTGAGGAGGAGCTGATCACTGTTGGAATCAGAAGTTTGGGATTATTTTTTGACTTGGATGGACTGGGAGAGCAAAGCAGTTTGGGGATGTGTGTGAGGGAGACGCGGTAGTTTGATCATGTTGGAGGCCATTGTCAATTAATAAGCCTAATAATCCTTGCATTGTATATGGAACCTTTTCACGACGAAAAGAGATTCAAAAAATATACTGAAGAGTTGATTGATTTTAAATTTTCTTGGAAAAATAAATCATCCAATTGTGCACAGCAGTATCCCAAAAACAATCGCAGATTGAGCGATCGAATTAATATTTTACTCATTTATTTATTTTCTTGCTTAAAAAAGTCAATGCATGTGTTTTCTTTTTTAATTAAACATAGTTTTAATTATCTACGAATCGAGTAACAAGTGGGCTCCTACTTATTTTTAGGTAAACAAAGAGACGCGTGAAGTAAGGATAATTGCCTATCATTTTTTTTCCAACCAGGAATCGAACCGAGCTCCTCTCACTTGTGACATTATTCCTCTAACCACTAAGCTAAAAGACAACACGTTATGTGCAGTGCTCAGCACTAATAAGGTTTCCTCCTGATGCGAAAACTGCTGCATAAAAATGAGATTTTTGTATTGTTATACAGCGACATCTATTGGCATTTCAGGAGAATGTCAGGAGTTGAAGTATCAAACCTAAAATCTTGGTTAGAATTACCAGAGTGTGCATTGTGGACTGTACACCATTAATATGAATATTGAGATTAAAATCCTCCACTTCAACAGCACCTTCATCAAACTCTACTTAAGATATCTTTCCTCCACGAATTCCCCCCACCATAACAGGACTTGTTAAATAGGTCAACTGTCAGACGAACATCTGTGCTGAGATCAAACCTTCTCCCTGCACTTTAGTGATTTAGTTACAGTGGTGTAGTCTGTCAATAACACGGAGAAATAATAATAATATTCCTTGCATTTGATACAGCGACTGATCACATTTGTCAGAAGTCTCAAAGCGCTTCAAAGGATACGCTGCAAAATCGAGTGACTGTGTATGTTGTGGATGATACGCGGCATCCAATGGCGCTCAGCGACATCCCTCAAACAGTCGCGGATTCAATTAATTATTTATTATTATTATTTTTAAAAGGATCGGTAGCTCAGTACAAGCGAACCCATGTCATATCGTTGTCAAACTACTGCTGTAGCCAATAAGCGAAAAGATTCTACATTATTTGCTGCGGCGAGTTCTCTAACATCTTAGGTACAGGACATCAATAGATTGAAATTGCCTTTGCAAGCAGTTTTCGATTATATGTAAAACAATGAAAGCAGATTTCTTTGTGGTAACATTGTGCCTCAACGTTAGTTGGGTTTGTCTACAGGGAAGTCATTGCCTTGCAGCACTGTGCATCTGATCTTAAGCCACAATAGTACGTGGCAGAGTCAGTGACAATGACACTGAGAAGGATTAATGTGGTTTGTTCCTGATTCTTGTCCAGTTGTGAAGTGAAACGGCCTTTGGCGTTATCTGCAGTGTTGTCTACCCCATTGGTATGTCTGTAGAGAATGTATTGGGGAGCGAGGCCTGGGTGATGTCTGTACCAGTACAGAGCAGCATAGTTCGAGCTGGTGGTATATGAGCAGCTCAGACTCACTGTGCCTCCCTCTTGTTTGCTCAGCTCCGCTGTCTGCTGTCTGACTGGATCTCTCAGCACCACATCTGTAACAAGAGGAAAGGATCAACTTGAAACATGGCGTTATATTACACCTGTAGCTCAGTAATATAATAATAATAATAATAATCCTTGCATTTGATATAGCGCTTTTCACGTCGGGAGGACGTCCCAAAGCGCTTCACGGAACACACTGTAAAGTGAATTGACTGTATATTTGTGGGTAAACGCGGCAGCCAATTGCGCACAGCAATGTCCCACAAACAGTCGTAGATTGAAAATGACCAATTTATTATTGTTTTGGGTTTTTGGAGGGATTATTATTAGGCGTGTGGAGTAAGGAAACTTGCCCAAGGTTTCGCCCTCTGCCTGGAATTGAACTCAGGTCTCTCGCTTGCAAAGCGAGTGCTCTAACCATTGAGCTACAGGACTCCAAGTGGACATTGTACTCGCCTCGAAAGCAATGGGACTCGGGTTTTATGCCCTGGAAGGACAGGGATAAACTTTGGAAAGTTTCCTATCTGTACATAGGCCTCTGCTAACCGAGCAGTAAGTAGGAACCCAGCTGCTGGTCGATTGGTGGAAGACGTTTCGGGGATAATACTGGCTAAATAAAGTGTGGTCACTCAAACCACGATTGTCTGTGGGGAAAATGCTGTGCGAATTTGGATTCCACTTTTAGCCCACGAAATACGAAATCACTATACTATCAACTATATGTTTTTAAGTGGTTCGTGACCCCTAATAAAGGTGAAAAGACGCTATATCGAATGCAAGGACTATTATTATTATTATTAATATTAATATTATTATGATTATTATTATTAATAATAATACTATGCTTCCGCAACTAATAATTTGACGGCTAACCCACGTCGGGAGATAAAACCAATAACTTAAACATCGTGAGAATTCCTCCAGATTAGACAGTCTCTATATAAATATTAATCTATATTGTATACTACACAGCCTCACCTGACATAAAGCTAAACAGGAGAAGGAAATCCATGAGCAGTCGCATTGTCGCCATTCAGCAAGAAGCCTTTCCCACCAGAGTTTGACGATGGAAAGTGTTAACCAAAGGTGACGAGTTTCAGCATCACATCCGTGATCTCACAGCAGTGTTTCCTTGACAAGTTTACTTGACCTTGTTGTCAGGCTAATAACTATGGGCGTTGGGCTACACTCAATTATATGTTCAGTGGCTTTATCTCCACCAAGTTGAAGACAATATTGATGTGAATAAAGTGTTGGTGAGAAAGAATCAAACTAATCCTTGCATTATTTAGAGCTTCATTGAGACAACAATTACAACAACGAACTACATTAAACATCGACTTTCACAAATCGCTTTAAAGTGAAGGATGTTGCGCTCGATCTGCAGTTTAGGATGAAACAGGGGTGGAGAGCATGGAGAGGGGAGGAGGGATAATCGCTTAAGACACGGTTTAAAACGGTGGTCTTGAAATGGATGCGAGTGAACGATATATTTTATTAGATGTTGTAGATCCTCTTCCACCTTTAAAAGCTACCAAGGTCTCTAACGCCCACCCTCAGCAACTGCCACAAACACTGCCCACCCGGACACTGACATCCCTCTGTCAGGATATCGCTTGTTGTTTCGAGCCGTTCGGTGGGATCTTTATTA
>NW_024706197.1:0-13072 GCF_018977255.1 Callorhinchus milii | reverse complement strand
AGCGATAATTCTTCTGTCAGCGCCGAGATCGTACTCGGTGACCCATTGCTACTCGGCAAACTTCTTCATCCTTGGTTGATTGCAGAGTCCCACCCCAGAGCTTGCTGCTTGCAGTAAGTCAACTCTGCCGTTGATTTTGTAGACTCGTGGCTTCTGCTGGTGCAGCTCGTTGACGATGTTGCCAGTCACGGGGGCAGGTTCCCCGGAGCCTGCCGATCGCAGCTGCTCGTGGGAGCTGGAACTCACTCTCAAAACTTGTAAATTGTATTCGCACACCTCTTGAACAACTGACAGCTTAGTACAATACAACTTATCGCAATCCTTGACTTTGAAAGCGACTCAAAACATCAGGATAAATGTAGAATAAAACTCTCAGCGATACTCTGTCAGTCCATGCCGAACTCAGCACCAAGCATCACCTCGCCCCTCTTCTCTGCGAGACACAACACCCATTGTTGATCTCGAGGCCATGCCCCGGAGTCTGCCTGTCGCAGTACTCTGTCGCTTGTAGTCTTCTGTAACTTGCAGTAGTCTCGATGTATGGGTCGTGCCTCTGTTTTTACGTGAAATTCTCTCCCCTCGATCGCCGTGTGGTTAGTCATAGGACACAACATATGCATTGTCTTTGAAACTGATTGGTCCACACCAGAGACAGCTTTCTTTCGAGCCTAGTATCAAACGGTGTTAATCCAGAGGACACCAAAAGGCGTGCTCTTCGAGTGTTTGTGATGAGATAATACAAACTCCGAGTTGCTGAGGCGATTAAGCAAGCACTATATAAATGCTAATAACATAGTGAATGCTTGGGACTTTGTTGGCTCTCGCTCCTAGTTAGAGATCTACCCAACCCACAGGTCCGCAAATACTGACGGCTCTTACTCTGCAGGTTGAACCTAGGAATGGAGTGTTCAACTTCAAGTTCTTTTCCTTAAAGGCCTGTGACAAATGTGAATCTATTGGAGCTTCATTGTCTCAATCTTACACATCTACAGGTTCTCCATTTGACTTTGTATTGTCTAAGAAGTCCACCCACACCTCCACTTCACAAACTGCTGGAGTTGCCTCGCTCTGCCTCACAGTGAGAATTCTCCTCCTGCTTCACGTTGCCTCCATTGATGTGAAGGTCCAATTTTGGAGTTGAATGTTCATCTTCACATTTTACCTTCACTTCTTCGCTCTTCACTTCTTCGCTCTTCACCGTCGCTCTTCAAATTTCACCTTCGCCTCTTCAAATGTCACCTTGATACATGTCATAGTGTCCAAGCTGGAATTTACTTCTGGTTCTTTTTCAGGAGGGATGGGCTCATTGCAGCACTTTGACTTTCACAAGTCGATTTCAAACTACAATCTTGGGGGTCTTCTGATGCCATTGTGTTCTCTGGTGTGTATTAAGTTGTGTTGACTGTGCAAATGCCTTCCCGCACAGAGTGCACTTGAAGGGTTTCTCTGCGTGTATTCTCTGGTGTATTTTAAGATTAGAAACTTGAAAATGCCTTCCCACACACAGTGCACTTAAAGGGTTTCTCTCCTGTGTGCGTTCTCTGGTGCATTTTAAGATTTGATGAATATGAAAATGCCATCTCACACACACTGCACTTGAAGGGTTCTCTCCTTTGTGCGATCTCTGGTGGATTTTAAGATTAGATGAACTTGAAAATGCCATCTCACACACACCGCACTTGAAGGGTTTCTCTCCTGTGTGTATTCTGGTGTATTTTAAGATAATATGAACTTGAAAATGCCTTCCCACACACACTGCACTTAAGGGTTTCTCTCCTGTGTGCGTTCTCTGGTGCTTTTTAAGATTTGCTGACTGTAAAATGCCATCTCACACACACTGCAGGTTAAAGGGTTTCTCACCTGTGTGTGTTCTCTGGTGGATTTTAAGATGAGATGACTGTGAAAATGCCATTCACACACACTGCACTTGAAGGGTTTATCTCCTGTGTGTCTTCTCTGGTGTCTTTTAAGATGAAATGACTTGAAAATGCCTTCCACACACAGTGCACTTGAAGGGTTTCTCTCCTGTGTGTGAGTTCTCTGGTGTTTTTTAAGAGATGAATCTGAAAATGCCTTCCCACACACAGTGCACTTGAAGGGTTTCTCCTGTGTTTCTCTCTGGTGTCTTTTAAGATGAAATGAACTTGAAAATGCCTTCCCACACACAAGTGCACTTGAAGGGTTTCTCTCCTGTGTGAGTTCTCTGGTGTTTTTAATAGCAGATGAATCTTGAAAATGCCTTCCCACACACAGTGCACTTGAAGGGTTTCTCTCCTGTGTGAGTTCTCTGGTGTTTTTAAGCAGATGAATCTGAAAATGCCTTCCCACACACAGTGCACTTGAAGGGTTTCTCTCCCGTTGGAGATCTCTGGTCCTGTGTAAAATTTCCAGTACAATCCATGCTGTTTGCATACTGGTCCCATTGTTGTCTTTTTACCGAGCCGCGCTGAGTGCCTTTGCTCCATCAGACCAATTCTGCAGAGGAAGCATCAGAAGCATCAGAAGAAGCATCAGCTGCAGACAGAAAAAAAATGTCCACACCATCTTAATCAAAATCGAGGCACAGAGGAATGAATATATACACAGTCACACATGACTTACACGTCTATCTTTATTCATATATTCAAGATTATCCCCAATTCATCACATGGGCTGTTAAGGCAAACAATGAGGGCAAATGGTTATAAATATGCCTGGAACCCCTAGTATCTTCAAAATAAATATTAACCCAAAACACCAAGAACACAATTTCGGCTGCCTGGCTGAAAAGTAGTATTTTAAAAGCAAATTTCAGCTAACATAGCAAAGGCTGTTGGGAATACTACTATTTGTATTATGCTAAATGCATACATACATTTCAATCGAAACTTTAGAGGTGTGAAGCCAGGCTCAGATTTGCTTGATGAACAGATCTAACTTCAGCAGCATATGTGCTGTTAATTTCCTGTTTCCATTTTCCAAAAAATTCCAGAGGGGAACTAAAATAAACGATTGTTTTGATTTGACCTCCATGTTCAATAGTTAATATAATTTACTGCAAATACAAACTTGACACTGTCACACACTGGCATGGTAAAAAGTGGTGTGGTGTCCAGAACCATGCCTGGCCGCCTTCATCTGCTCAGTATTGACGCTTCCTCACTTCACCATGTAATTAATTTAAGATCAATCACCACAGCAGAGCCCACAAGCAGTTCAGCTTTCACTTATCAATCATGTTTGCTGTCGGTGATAATCAAACTAATTGTTGAGTTCATAATGCAGTGAAATAAATCACCACAGCTCCCACAAAGATAAACTCTAAATACACGTACATTTCACATGCATCATTAACATATATAAATAAAAATCCCACCATTCATGACGAATTGCAAGTAACCTTATCCCAGTGCTAATGCCATGATCGGTGCAATTTAAGGCCATGTAAGTGCAGATTCCTTGTCAGCAGGTCAATAGCAATGATCCAGGTGTCAAGGGATGACTGACAGATGAACCAGCTGTGCTCCCCACTGTCTTGCTGGGTTTTAGGAACCCAGAGTTCCACTATTCATGTGGGCGTCCTCTTCCGACCTCATCGTTGCTGCAGAGAAAATATCTATTAACTGCCCTGCAGCATACCTGCAGGGCAGTTAATATGGTGTTGACCAGAGACGCAAAGGCGTACAACTAAAAATGTCATTTTGTTACCAGATAAAAGGGTAAAAAAACAATTATCAATTTTGCTACTGGCAAAGGAGGTTCCAATGGTGTAAATGCTTACCCCGAGCTCTCATACTCTGATGGTCATTGTCTTTGAGATGTACGCCTTTTGCGCCATCTGGTCCAACACCATGTGAGACTAGACTCTAAGAAAAGCTGTCTCGGGTGTGGACCAATCAATTTCAAGGACAGTGCCATACATTATCAGAGTTGTGTTTTTGTTTGCATTCTGACCGCAGGTATTGTGGTCAATGCAAACATGACTCCTGTAAAAAAGGGTCAGTTTGTTGCCAGATAAAAGGGTAAAAAAACAATAATCATATTTTGCTACTGGCAAAGATTCCATGGTGCATTGGAGCTTCTCAAACTACGTAGTTATTTATTGATTTAAAGCTTTCGTGACTGCAGGAATTATACTCTTTGGGTCCTTTCGGTCAAGTCGCGTACATAGAAAATAGATCCACGTATCGATCGCAACACAAGCAATCGTCTTCAGGTGAGAGAAAAAGTCTGAGATAAGGTCTATATAGCCTAGATGGTCTCAGTGGTGGTGCTAGAGTGGCCCCTGAACACGGAGAAACCTGTAAATATACCCAAGACAAAAAGAATTGTACAAATCTGTAAATGATAAAGGGAAAAGCTCTTCTTATATTTTGCTACTGGGAAAGGAGGTCCCATGATGTAGTGCTCACCCTGAGCCGTCATTGTTCTGATGGTGGCGTTGTCTTTGTGCTGTGTACGCCTTTTGGCGCTGTCCTCTGGTCTAACCACCGTTTGGTGTGGACCAATCAGTTTCACAGAAATGCACAGATTATCACAGCATGTGTTTGTTTGCTATTGATCGCGAGTATATTGTGGTTAATGCAGACACGATTGCTTGCAAAGAGGTTTCAGTTCGGCGTTTTAACATCTTAACACCTAAATTTTAGATTTAAAGCTTTCGCTGACAGCAGGATTCATATTCTTGGTTCTTTCGGTAAAGTCATCCAGGTAGAAGGGAAATAATAAAAAAAAATATGATAAAATAAAATTTCTCAGACGTTTCGATTGCAACACGAGCAATCATCGTCAGGTGTGAAAACACAGCAAGAAAATTTTCCAAAATTTTCAAAAAAATTTCTTGCTGTTTTCACACCTAGTCACGTAAAGAAAAAAAAAAAAAAAGAATTAAAAAATTCTCACGTTTCGACTGCAACACGAGCAATCAGCGGTGTGAAAAACAGGCAAGAAAATAAAAAATTGAATAAAGTAGTGAAGAAAAATGAAACAATTAAAAATTCTACGACGTTTCGACTGCAACACGAGCAATCATCTCAGGTGTGAAAACACAGCAAGAAAATTATCCAAATTTCAAAAATTCTTGCTGTTTTTCACACCTAAAGTCACTAGAAGAAAAAAAATAATAAATTCTCACGACGTTTCGACTGCAACACGAGCAATCATCGGTGTGAAAACCACAAGAATTTCAAAAAAATTCTTCTTTTTCAACTCACGTAGAAACAATAAAAAAAAAAAATTCACAACACGAAATCATCTAGTGTAAACACAAAAAATTTTCCAAAATTTAAAAATTCTTGCTGTTTTTCACACCTAAAGTCACGTAGAAGAAAAACAATGAAATAAATAAATTCTCACGACGTTTCGACTGCAACACGAGCAATCATTGTCAGATGTGAAAAACACAGCAAGAAAATTTAAAATTAAAAAATTCTTGCTGTTTTTCACACCAAGTCACGTAGAAGAAAAATAAAAATAAAATAAAAAATTCTCACGACGTTTTCGCAACACGAGCAATCATCGTCAGCTGTGAAATCCACAGCAAGAAATTGTATTACTTTATTATTTCCCTTCTATGTGACTTTACCGAAAGAACCAAGAATATCTTAACACCTGTTTGTTGCCAAAAAGGGGAAAAACCTCTTCTTATATGTTGCTACTGGCAAAGGAGGTCCATGAAGTAGTGAGCCAGATGAAGACGAATTAAACTTAAGCAGAGGATTAAAGCAAATGCAATCAGGCGAGGGCAGGAGGCAAGGCCCCGCGTGGCTAGGCCCCGCGTTGTAATGTTCCAACCTGGACATCGATTCCATACTCGCTGCTACTCAATTGATATCCCGACGAGAGAGAGACGGAGAGAGGCTCTACCTGGGCAAACAACAACAACCACCACGACAACAACAACCACGATGTTAACTTCTCACCTCGGATCTGTGAGAGCGAGCGCGGTGTAGCAGCTCGTGACGTCACGCGGCAGCAGGTGACATGACGTCACTTGCGGTGTTCAACACAATCCCCTCCCCCAACGAGCGGCAGTGTAACTGAATAAATTATGTTAATGAGACGGGCTCATGTCCAGTGATGAGCGTGGATGCTGAACCAGTCACAATGAACTAGCGATAGCATTATGAATAAATTATGTTAATGAACCGCCAGTTGATAGTTTGTTTCATTTATTAGGTACTGCCTGGGGGAAAAATTTATTGAAAAACTTCTCAAGAAAATTAAAAACATAACATATACAAATGAAATTTTTTTATTATCTTATGAATAATTTTTTTAATAAATTAAATAAATCCCAACGCGCGTGGAAAATAAACTTACGCTCGCGCGTCAAAATTCGATTCTTTAGATCGCACAAAGGAATCGAAGGTTGTAGATTTATTTAGAATCGGCCTATTCCCTTTTAATCGATACCACAAACGCTCAGCAGATATCGATTCTCGCCACACACTTCATGGTCATTCCCCCCCCCCCCCCCAAAAAAACAAAAGTTTATTTTTTATAATTTTTGCATGGTGTACATTTTGCAAAGTACCCACATGGCAAATTTCAAGTTTGTTGCATGTCGGGAAGTACGCTAAACATTTTGAACGACAACACATTCACAAATTTTCCTTTCATATATAGAAGACTAGCTTGACTTCCCGGCTTCGCCCGGGACTTGGATTCACCACGCCCGGCCGCCTTTGTCTCCCCAGTGGCGATGTTCACACACCACATCAGTTACTCGTTTGAGGCTGAGTCGACCTAGGGGAAGCCCAGGACCAGTAAAAATAATCGTGGTGGCCGTGAGCGGGAATCGAACTCGGGTCGCCGGGTTCGTAGCGCAGCGCGCTCACCACACATCATCTCTAAAACACAGAAGTGAGATGGCTTTCTAAAGGTAGATCACTGGCCAGAGTTTTTGAGTTGCGAGAGCCACTCCAGAGACATCTTTTAGAAAAACAGTCACCACTGGCAGCACATTTCAGTGACACAGAATGGGTCGAAAAACTTGCTCACTTGTGTGACATATTAAGCCTGCTCAACGTACTCAATCTGTCATTTCAGGGGAGATCGACAACTCTGTTCAATTCGGCAGATAAAGTGGCTGCATTCAAAGCCAAACTGGAATTATGGGGGCGACGAGTGAACATTGGAACTTTTGACATGTTTCAAACACTAGCAGAGATTTTGAAAGAGACTGAGCCAGGGCCTTTCTCCCAGCTGGTGCATTAAAACCTATCTCAGCTTTTAAAAGAGTTTGAGCATTACTTCCCAACCACAAAAGACCCCCGAACTGGGAAGGAATGGACCCGCGACCCATTTGTGAATAAGCCAGGTGAATCGACTTTGTCTGTGCTAGAAGAGGATCAACTGCTTGAGATCGCAAATGAAGGTGGCCTTAAAAGTATGTTTGAGACAACTTCAAATCTCTATACGTTCTGGATTAAAGTCAAGGCGGAATATCCTGAGATTGTCACAAAAGCACTGAAAAGCCTGCTTCCATTTCCAACATCCTATCTTTGTGAAGCAGGGTTTTCTGCAGTGACAGCAACCAAAACGAGATTATGGAGTAGACTGGACATAGCAACACACTTCGGTGTCACCGTCTCCATCACCCCCAGATGGGACCATCTAGTTACAGGAAAACAAGCTCAGGGCTCCCACTGATTCTGCATTATGGCGAGTTGTATAATTATTTCATATTACAATGTAATAATAATATAATAAAGTGCACAATAAATATGTTCTTGAATCATCATGAAACCATCCTTGCACCCCCCCCCCCCCCCCCGCTGGTCCGTGAAAAAATCGTCTTCTTACTAATCGTGATAACACAAAGATTCTCGCTTTAACTTTTACTGATTATGTTTTAGTGTAATTCTATCAGGTCTCAGAATTCAGATCTCGCCGAAGGATACAGTTCTTATATTAAGATCATTATGCATGAACTTAGGAAGGAACCACTCAGACACTTCTGTGTTAAGCAACTTTAATTTCTAAACAAAAACATAACACTCTAATATGCGAACTCTTATGCTTGGAATTGTCAACACTGTACTCCTGGAGATGTGCTCCTCATTGATCCGTACATTTAACTCTCAATGATTACGTTGTTAAACTGGGTAACAGAGCAATCGGTTAATTCCTCAGAGTAACGCGAGCATAGGATAAAAGTCCTTAAAAATAAATGTGACGATATTCATACGAACGGCAATAAAGAAACATGTCCCGAATGCAAAAGTAGACCTCAATGAATTCATTGGTAGATTATGTAATTAACTAAATGTCTTGGAACAATGGTGTGCGGCAGTGTGCCTGCTTCAGCAAATGCTTATCAATTGGCTAAGGCTTCAATAAATTCGCGGGCAAGATTCTGTGATCAAAAGAAAGATTTCAACACAAGTCTCCCTGTGAGTGTGTGGATTCGTAACGTAGGTTTCTAAACGTTTAGTTTCGTCAATGAATTCATCGGTACAGTTAAAATTAACAAAAAGAACGACTAAAAACTTCTCAACGACCGTATCCACGTGACTCAATGGGCAGCAATGTTCTTCACTATCAGCTAATAGTTGACCACTCTTATCATTCTTCTTATTATTATTAGTCCCGGTATGTGCGGTGTGTTTGGTGGTTTTGTCTCCTTGATCAATTCTTTGCGTCAAGCAGACGCTGGGTGATACGTGGCGAGTATGTGAGTGTGGGGAGGGTCATACACACAGCTTCCTCGCTCTCTCTCGCTCGGCGGCAGCTGGAGCTGCTGCCCACTGCTGGATGAAGAGTCGGCACGACGCTCGCCGTCGGCGGTGCGCGATGATTCCGTCGTCAGATAGCGCCCGCAGCTCGTCTGCTGGTCGCCGTTCCTCACTCTTGTCTTGGTTCACAGCTGGTGCTGGTCGGTGGTGTGGGTCGAACCCACGGCGCTCTCCTCCTCTTCCTCACGGGCGGCTGGTCAGGCTCTTTCCCCTGCTGGATGAGCTGAGTCGGCACGATGCTTGTCTTTGAAGGTGCTCGACAGCGCTCGCCGCTCGTCCGCTGGCAGCTGACACCCGTGCTCGGTGGCGCTGCTGCGCTCTCTCTCCGGCTCCGTGCTCTCTGGCGATGCCTGGTTGCGCGTGCAGCTGGTTCTCTGCGATGCTGGCTTGGTCGATGCTTGGGCTTCCACCCTTTCTCCCGGTTGATTGCTCGTCGTTGCTCGTCACCTATCTCTCGGGCTGCAGCTGCTCGTGGAGCTGGCACTCAGTGTAGAATAACTTTGAGCGATACTTCTTCGTCAGCGCCGAGCTCGTACTCGGTGACCAATTGCTAGAGTCCCACCCCAGAGCTTGCTGCTTGCAGTAAGTAACTCTTTGTGTTGATTTCGTAGACTCGTGGCTTCTGCTGGTGCAGCTCGTTGACGATGTGCCAGTCACGGGGGCAGGTTCCCCGGAGCCTGCCGATCGCAGCTGCTCGTGGGAGCTGGAACTCACTCTCAAAACTTGTAAATTGTATTTGCACACCTCTTAAACAACTGTGAAAGCTTAGTACAATACAACTTATCGCAATCCTTGACTTTGCAAGCGACTCAAAACATCAGGATAAATGTAGAATAAAACTCTCAGCGATACTCTGTCGTCCATGCCGAACTCAGCACCGAGCATCACCTCGCCCCTCTTCTCTGCGAGACACATGCCCCGGAGTCTGCCCGTCGCAGTACTCTCTGTCGCTTGTAGTCTTCTGTAACTTCCAGTAGTCTCTCCCCTCGGATCGCGTGTGTGTCATAGGACACAACATATGCATTGTCTTTGAAACTGATTGGTCCACACCAGAGACAGCTTTCTTTCGAGCCTAGTATCAAACGGTGATAATCCAGAGGACACCAAAAGGCGTGCTCTTCGAGTGTTTGTGATAGATATGATACAAAACTCCGAGTTGCTGAGGCGATTAAGCAAGCACCATATAAATGCTAATATTATTATAACATAGTGAATGCTTGGGAGCTTATTGGCTCTCGCTCCTAGTTAGAGATCTACCCAACCCACAGGTCCGCAAATACTGACCGCTCTTATCTGCAGGTTGAACCTAGGAATGGAGTGTTCAACTTCACGTTCTTTTCATTAAAGGCCTGTGACAAATGTGAATCTATTGGAGCTTCATTGTCTCAATCTTACACATCTACAGGTTCTCCATTTGACTTTGTATTGTCTAAGAAGTCCACCCACACCTCCACTTCCACAAACTGCTGGGAGTTGCCTCGCTCTGCCTCACAGTCAGAATTCTCCTCCTGCTTCACGTTGCCTCCATTGATGTGAAGGTCCGATTTTGGAGTTGAATGTTCATCTTCACATTTGACCTTCACTTCTTCGCTCTTCACTGTCACTTCTTCGCTCTTCACCGTCGCCTCTTCAAATTTCACCTTGATACATTTCATAGTGTCCAAGCTGGAATTTACTTCTGGTTCTTTTTTCAGGAGGGATGGGCTCATTGCAGCACTTTGACTTTCACAAGTCGATTTCAGACTACACTCCTTGGGGGTCTTCTGATGCCCGTGTGTTCTCTGGTGTCTATGAAGATGTGTGACTGTTCAAACGCCTTCCCGCACAAAGTGCACTTGAATGGTTTCTCTCCTGTGTGTGTTCTCTGGTGTATTTTAAGATTATATGAACTTGAAAATGCCTTCCCACACACAATGCACTTGAAGGGTTTCTCTCCTGTGTGTGTTCTCTGGTGTATTTTAAGATTATATGAACTTGAAAATGCCTTCCCACACACACTGCACATAAAGGGGTTTCACTCCTGTGTGCGTTCTCTGGTGCATTTTTAAGATTTGATGAATGTGAAAATGCCATCTCACACACACTGCACTTGAAGGTTTCTCTCCTGTGTGTGTTCTCTGGTGTATTTTTAAGATAAGACGAACTTGAAAATGCCTTCCCACACACACTGCACCTGAGGGGTTCTCTCCTGTGTGTGTTCTCTGGTGTTTTTAACCGATGACCTGAAATGCCTTCTCACACACAGTGCACTTGAAGGTTTCTCCTGTGTGTGTTCTCTGGTGTATTTTAAGATAAATGAACTTGAAAATGCATCCCACACACAGTGCACTTGAAGGGGTTCTCTACTGTGTGTGTTCTCTGGTGGTATGAAGCTGTGTGACTTGAAAATGCCTTCCCACACACAGTGCACTTGAAGGCTTTCTCTCTGTGTGTGTTCTCTGGTGTTTTTTCTGATGTGAACTGTGAAAATGCCTTCTCCACACCAGTGCACCTGAAGGGTTTCTCTCCTGTGTGTGTTCTCTGGTGTATTTTAAGATAAGATGAACTTTAAAATGCCTTCCTCCACACACACAGTGCACTTGGAGGGTTTCTCTCCTGTGTGTGTTTTCTGGTGTATTTTAAGATAAATGAACTTGAAAATGCTTCTCCCACACACAGTGCACTTGAAGGGTTTCTCTCCTGTGTGTGTTCTCTGGTGTATTTTAAGATAAAATGAACTTGAAAATGCCTTCCCACACACAGTGCACTTGAAGGCTTTCTCTCCCGTTGGAGATCTCTGGTCCTGTGTAAAATTTCCAGTACAATCCATGCTGTTTGCATACTGGTCCCATTGTTGTCTTTGTCTACCGAGCTGCGCTGAGTGCCTTTGCTCCATCAGACCAATTCTGCAGAGGAAGCATCAGAAGAAGCATCAGCTGCAGACAGAAAAAAATGTCCACACCATCTTCATCAGTATTGAGGCACAGAGGAATGAATATATACACAGTCACACATGACTTACACGTCTATATTTATCCATATATTCAAGATTATCCCCAATTCATCACACGGGCTGTTAAGGCACACAATGAGAGGGCAAAAGGTTATAAATATGCCTGGAAGCCATAGTATCTTCAAAATAAATGTTAACCCAAAACACCAAGCACACAATTTCGGCAGCCTGGCTGCAAAAGTAGTATTTATAAAAGCAAAATTCAGCTAACATAGCAAAGGCTGTTGGGAATAATACTATTTGTATTATGCAGAAATGCATAAACAAATGTTCAATCGCAACTTTAGAGGTGTGAAGCCAGGCTCAGATTTGCTTGAATGCTTGGATGAACAGATTTAACTTCAGCAGCATATGTGCTGTTAATTTCCTGTTTCCATTCTTCCAAAAAGTTCCAGAGGGAAACTAAAATAAACGATTGTTTTGATTTAACCTCCATGTTCAATAGTTAATATAAATTACTGCAAATATAAACTTGACACTGTCACACACTGGCATGGTAAAAAGTGGTGGTGTGTCCAGAACCATGCCTGGCCGCCTTCATCTGCTCAGTATTGACGCTTCCTCACTTCACCATGTAATTAATTTAAGATCAATCAACATAGCAGAGGCCCACACTGTTTAGCTTTCACTTATCAATCATGTTTGCTGTCGGTGATAATCCAACTAATTGTTGAGTTCATAATGCAGTGAAATAACTGGACCACCGCTCCCACATAGATACACTCTTACATGCACATACATTTCACATGGATCATTAACATATATAAACAAAACATCCACCATTCGTGACGAATTGGAAGTAACCTTATCACAGTGCTAATGCCATGATAGGTGCAATTTAAGGCCATGTAAGTGTGGATTCCTTGTCAGCAGCTAATGGGAATGATGCAGGTGTCAAGGGATGACTGACAGATGAACCAGATGTGCTCCCCACTGTCTTGCTGGGTTTTAGGAACCCAGCGTTCCACCTATTCGTGTGGGCATCGCTCTTCCGACCTCATCGTTGTTGCAGAGAAAATATCTATTAACTGCCCTGCAGCATACCTCCTGGACATTTAATATGGTGTTGGACCAGATGACGCCAAAAGGCGTATAACTCAAAAAAGGTGTCAGTTTTGTTGTCAGATAAAAGGGTAAAAAAACAATTATTATATTTTGCTACTGGCAAAGGAGGTTCCAATTGTGCATTGGGAGCTTCTCAAACTACGTAGTTATTTATTGATTTAAAGCTTTCGTGACTGCAGGAATTAATACTCTTTGGGTCTTTCGGTCAAGTCGCGTACATAGAAAATAATAGATCACGACGTTTCGATCGCAACACAAGCAATCGTCTTCAGGTGAGAGAAAGCTGCTGAGACAAGGT
>NW_024706196.1:0-13139 GCF_018977255.1 Callorhinchus milii | reverse complement strand
CACGCCTGCACTAGCACTCTCCACTCGTATATCACGAAGATTCACAAAGACACACAGAGACACACCCCGCACGGAAACACAAGTAAAGCCACTCACTTGGCTTCGTCATCATGACACTCACGCCAAAATCAATTATCCTGATGTTGCCGGTTGCATGGTCTTTGACCATGGTGTTTTCCTAGAAAAAAAATAACAAAGGGCAATAGTGGTTAACGTTCAAATGTGTTCATGGCATGCAGCTCCTACGTTTAGACATCCAGTTAAGACTGCATTTTACATATTCAGTTTAAGGTGGTTCTCTCCTTACTCGTGTAAGAAATGTGTCTAACTTTGGGCCAATTGTAGCTGTTGTCATTGTGACGATGTAATTAGAATCTCTTCAAATAAACTGCAGAGTGAGCTCAAGAGCAAGAAGAGATAGACAATGTCCAAGATTGAAACGAGTGTCGATTATTTTTCATACATTTATGAAAACAAAACATTCGTGTTGTTCAATGCGGTATAAGGTGCAGGGTGTATGGTTTTTAATTTTAGAGTTACGGGAGAGGCCATCTTTCGTCACAGTTGCCTCAAGGCAACACAAATCCATGAATGACGCAGTATGCTATTGTATTTACTTACCGGCTTCAGGTCGCCACCATAAATGATGGCCTCCTTCTTAAGTTTTGCCAGGGCTGTCAACAGGGATCTTGCATAGAGCCTGATTGTTGACGGCGCAAAGATCGTGGAGTTGGCCTGGAATTGATCAAATAGGTCGGTGCTGCAAGACAAGATACCGTCAATGGTTATTTCCCTGCCACTTCTTGGTCAATGCTTAGGCTCGCTTCATGAACTCGGGGACTTGTGTTTTACAATAGTTTAGGATTTTTATCATGTAAAACCAAATTAAAATTCTCCCAGGGGAATGATGATGAAACATGACCTGCATATTGGGTTTGAGAAATATAATAATATCAACTTTAACATGCACAGTAATCACTCACAGTAATATAAAGAGAAAATTACTCAGAGGTACGAGGAACCACAAACAGAAAATTTCGATTTAAAACTTTCGTGACTGCAGGGATTCATCTTCTTGGTTCTTTCTGTAAAGTCACGTAGAAGGGAATAATAAATAATAAAAATAAACATAATAAAATACAATTCTCACGACGTTTCAGCCACAACCCAAGCAGCTGTCCTCAGGTGAAGAACAGGGCTGTCGGAAAGATTCGGACGCTGTCTTTCTGACAGCCCTGTTCTTCACCTGAGGACGGCTGCTTGCGTTGTGGCCGAAACGTCGTGAGAATGTTATTTTATTACGTTTAATCTTTATTATTTTATTATTTCCCTTCGACGTGACTTTACCGAAAGAACCAAGAACACAAACAGGAAGTCAACCAAGTGATGAGGAGGCGCCAACAGATGCCTAAGCTCTGCGGTCTTGTATATATCAAGGTATTATCAACAACATTTTGAACCTATGAGACATCTCCTTTACCAGTGGCAAATATAGTAATACGTTTTTTCCCTTTCAACTGGTACAAAACTGACACCTTTATACAAGGCATCATGTTTGCAATAACTACAACACAAGCAGTCTGTTTGCATTTTGACTGCTTGTGTTGTGGTTATTGCAACATGATGCTTGTATAAAGGTGTCAGTTTTGTACCAGTTGAAAAGGGTAAAATCTATTACTATATTTCGCCACTGGTAAAGATGTCTCATAGTTTCGATTAAAGCTTTCGTGACTGCAGGGATTCATCTTCTTGTTTCTTTCGGTAAAGTCACGTAGAAGGGAAGTAATAAAATAATAAAAATAAAACATAATAAAACAATTCTCACGACGTTTCGGCTACAACGCAAGCAGCCGTCTTCAGGTGAAGAATGAGACACTACCAAACTAGGAGCTTATATATAAGCTGCATTGGGGTGAAGAGCGCCTTAACAAAAAGAATGTGCATGTGAAGAGGGATTTAGCATATTCATGGAAAATGCGTAGGCGTTGGGCGGGGGGGTGTCAAAGTCATATTATGCCCATGCATTATGCAGGATCAGCAGCAACCAAGGGGGTGCAGGGATTAGCAGTACAAAGGAAAGGAATGTTAATGATATGTAGCTGCAGTTACTCAACAACCACGTAGAAACTAAAGTATAAACTACATAAAAAACTAAAGTATAAACTGCATCGCACCATCAGTATACTTACTATACTCTATAATAGCTGAGTTTACTAACAGCAAGTAATACATTACAATTTTACCTCGTAAAAATTCTATAATATGCTTCCATCTAAACCTTATTCTCTTACATCACACGAGCATATACCGTACTATATACTGCCATAGATAAACCCAACATTAAATTATATACTGTATTGCTGTAAACCAACCTATATCTTATACATTTAATATCACACTATGTATTATTCTACACACCCTAATGTGTATCGAAATGGTTTATTACGTCCTTCCAATGATTGCTGAGCCAGAATCCATCTTCTCGGTTAAATTGTCTCTGTGTTTGTATATGTGGATCGCCTCATGAACGAATCTCTCATGATAGCCAGATGGCTTGCAGAGAACCTCTGTCTTGGAGAAGTCAATATCATGTGAGCCCACTGAGTTGTAACAGTGATCTGCCACGGCTGAGGTGTTAGTCCTACCGTGTTTCAGGTCAGCTTTATGTTCACGGATGCGGTCCGAGACATGTCGTTTGGTTTCACCAATGTAACTGCTACCACAGAGGCAACTTAGTTTGTAGACGCCAGGGTACTGTATGTCTGGAACCACATCTTTTACAGACGGTACCAGATCACGGATTTTATGTACTGTGTTGAATCGGACCTGGATCTTGTGTTTAATCAGGATTTTGGAGATCTTTTTTGTGACCCCAGCAATGTAGGGTAAGGTGATGGTCTTGAAAGGCTCCTCAACAGGATCCTTCTTGATGGTTGGAGTGAGGCTTTGCGGATTGTATAGTCGGAGTAACCATTTGCTTAAGAGCTGCTACGTTGTCCTGAATGTCCATATCGGAGATCATGCCTATGCATAGAGTTCAGACCATTTCTGGAGGATGGTCGGGAATGAGGAAGCTCCTTTTGGATGTTCCTAATGAAAGGAGACCTGATGGTTCATGAGCCACCTGTCTACAGGAAAGCCACCCAACGGATGCTTATCTAAAACCGGATCCCACCACATCCATCCAGAAGAATTCCCTCATCAAGACTCTATATCATAGAGCCCAATCATCTCCGACCATGAACACATTTCCAGTGAACTCAAACACGTACGCCAAGCTCTTAAGGCAAATGGTTACTCCGACTATACAATCCGCAAAGCCATCACTCCAACCATCAAGAAGGATCCTGTTGAGGAGCCTTTCAAGACCATCACTTACCCTACATTGCTGGGGTCACAAAAAAGATCTCCAAAATCCTGATTAAACACAAGATCCAGGTCCGATTCAACACAGTACATAAAATCCGTGATCTGGTACCGTCTGTAAAAGATGTGGTTCCAGACATACAGTACCCTGGCGTCTACAAACTAAGTTGCCTCTGTGGTAGCAGTTACATTGGTGAAACCAAACGACATGTCTCGGACCGCATCCGTGAACATAAAGCTGACCTGAAACACGGTAGGACTAACACCTCAGCCGTGGCAGATCACTGTTACAACTCAGTGGGCTCACATGATATTGATTCTCCAAGACAGAGGTTCTCTGCAAGCCATCTGGCTATCATGAGAGATTCGTTCATGAGGCGATCCACATATACAAACACAGAGACAATTTTAACCGAGAAGATGGATTCTGGCTCAGCAATCATTGGAAGGACGTAATAAACCATTTCGATACACATTAGGGTGTGTAGAATAATACATAGTGTGATATTAAATGTATAAGATATAGGTTGGTTTACAGCAATACAGTATATAATTTAATGTTGGGTTTATCTATGGCAGTATATAGTACGGTATATGCTCGTGTGATGTAAGAGAATAAGGTTTAGATGGAAGCATATTATAGAATTTTTACGAGGTAAAATTGTAATGTATTACTTGCTGTTAGTAACTCAGCTTATTATAGAGTATAGTAAGTATACTGATGGTGGATGCAGTTTATACTTTAGTTTTTTATGTAGTTTATACTTTAGTTTTCTACGTGGTTGTTGAGTAACTGCAGCTACATATCATTAACATTCTTTCCTTTGTTACTGCTAATCCTGCACCCCCCTTGGTTGCTGCTGATCCTGCATAATGCATGGGCATAATATGACTTTGACACCCCCCCGCCCAACGCTACGCATTTTCCATGAATATGCTAAATCCTCTTCACATGCACATTCTTTTTGTTAAGGCGCTCTTCAACCCCCAATGCAGCTATATATAAGCTCCTAGTTTGGTAGTGTCTCATTCTTCACCTGAAGACGGCTGCTTGCGTTGTAGCCGAAACGTCGTGAGAATTGTTTTATTATGTTTTATTTTTATTATTTTATTACTTCCCTTCTACGTGACTTTACCGAAAGAAACAAAGAAGATGTCTCATAGTGTTAATGCTTACTCCGAGCTCTCAATACTCTGATAGTGCGCTTTTTTGAGTTGTACGCCTTTTGGCGTCATCTGGTCCAACACCAATGGAGACTAGGCTCTAAGAAAAGCTGTCTCGGGTGTGGACCAATCAACTTCAAGGACAGTGCATATCATTATCATCATCAGAGTTGTTTCTTTTTGTTTGCATTTTGACTGCTTGTGTTGTGGTTATTGCAAACATGATGCCTTGTATAAAGGTGTCAGTTTTGTACCAGTTGAAAGGGTAAAAACCTATTACAACATTTTGAGCCGTTTACATGTTGGAAGGAACCGGAGCCCCCAGACAAACCCCACACTTTCGAGGGGGACAATACTCTGTCCCATACAGGTGGAACAGGTTAGAGTCGACATTTGTGTTCTACTGCCCTCTCCTGACAAGCCAGGGTATCACACCTCGACGCCCACGGTAGGGAGTTTCGTTCAAGGGCTCATTATGAGATTTGCTGTTGCATCTGGTTTCATGATGAAGGTAATGGTGAGATAGGGACATTGCGGTAGTTAGCAATGTTGTTTACAGATAACGAGAAACATACTCTTGGTTCTTTCGGTAAAGTCACGTATAAATATAAAATAATACATTAAATAATAGCATACGACGTTTCGATTGCAAAACAAGCAATCATCATCAGGTATTATTTATTTTATTATTTTATCTTTATACGTGACTTTACCGAAAGAACCAAGAGTAATTCCTGCAGTCACGAAAGCTCCAAAATTAACGAGAAACATTGTTTACTGTATTTGTAATTATTATGAAGTGCTATGTTTTAATGTGCTGTACAATGTAAAATGGTGGTACCACTCTAATTAAGGTGGGAGAGTATCGTTGCATCATAAACAGTTACGTGCCAGGTTAAGGAGGCACCCATGTCCATTTCATTCTTTTAAAACTACCAATAAGCCTTAAATAAAACGGCTGGGACATTCCGATGGGTGGTGACATGGCTCATGGCAGTAGGATCCCCGCCTTTCGTCGAGGTTCATGGTTCGAATCCAGCAGCCTCCCTGATTAATGCAGCTCTAATAATAGCACGCACCGTGTCTGTCTCACAGCCGATGTCAAATTCGAAAATTACCCAAAAAATTACTTTAATTGCCGTTGTACAACTTAGGAATCATCGCCCCCCCCCCCCTACTGGCAATCTAATACCCCAGGTCACTGTTGCAAATGAGACGCATCCTGGTCTAATCTTAATTTTGGAGCTTTCGTGACTGCAGGAATTATTCTTTGGTTATTTCGGTAAAGTCACGTGACTTTACCGAAAGAACCAAGAATAATGCATCCTGGTCTCTTAAGTTCTCACCTGCTCAAACAAAAAAAAAAATATCTGAAATTCAGCGAATGTTATCTGCACGTTTTAAAACTTGCTTGAGATAACACGATGTTGGCGCACATATGTGATATTTCTTACGTGATGAGCTCCATAATGAAGCGGGATGATGTCTGAACAGAAGGTGTCCGAGACATCTAATAATGCAGTTATTTTCTGTGTCCTTGGACTGCAACGCATTCATGATATGCGCCTCCATTCTGCATTTCTGAATGTTGTTGCTGTGGAGGGAATGCATCGATAAGTCTCACCCCACTCTTTAAGTCTTGCATATTTTAGGCATTATCACACACATGGGATGGCTCAGTCAACAGAGCTCCAGAATCATGCTATGAGCGCTTAATCCCGGTCAACGTCGACATCGTCCCTGCCCGGTCGACGTAATCAGCGCCAACTGGGGAAGCTGCACCAATTGGTTGGGAAGTTGTCAATGGTCGTTACTCGAAGGAGTTACCGCATCCCATCTCAGTGAGGTGAAATTGTGCACCACTGATTATGATCACTGTAGTTTTTGAGCTATGTTAAGCGAGTAAGGTAGAAAGTGTCCTGCTGCTCCAACCCAAACTGTGGACGATATTGTCAACCAATGTAGTCTTTGCTGCTTTAATGTGGAATTGCAAAAGTAAAACAAAAATCTCTCCTGAAGACCTCTTGTGGCTAGCAGACCTTGGCATTGGTATTTAGTGCCTGAACATGTTGCCATATAGAAGAATAGAATATAATGAGCAAAAGGGCAGCACTCATCCACGCTGTTGGTCAGTGGTTTGATCGCCACGTTCACGTGGCAGGCACCATAAAAATTACATATTGCCTCTTCATGACAAATCAAACATTATTTTGATGGTGTTTGATGACATTTATGAAATTATAAACTCATACAGAAACAACAGCTTCTGATAGAGATGGATACATGACCCGGCAGCAGCACGTTCGCCACTCGTTGCAGAGGTTCAAGGTTCGATTCAAGTGGCCGCTCTTATTAATACTGCGGGTGTATAACCATAATGCATGCTGTCTGCTTCGATGGATGCTAAAGATCACCTGACGTAATTTGCAAGAGTATGCCACTGTGTGCTTGTAACTGGGTACAATGTTTGCCAATATCGAAACCTACACCACAAATCCCTCAATTTGTATTGTGCAACATAGCAATCATTGTCCCCTACTGGCAGATTAATGCTCCAAGTCACTCTTGCAAATGAGACTCATCATGGTCTCTTCAGTTCTCACGAGGTTAAACAAAATCAACTTTAAAATTATTACTGTTTAGACTTCCTCTGAAATGTGTAAATTAACACAAATTCTTACAAGCTATGGTTCTCTTCACGAATTCAGATCTTTTTAAAATGTGGTCCATGTCGTTGTTCAAACTTACGTAGAAGTGTTCGCTAGCATCTTGATGGCCACTTCTTTTTTCGTCTTGTGGTCCAGGCATCGGAGTACCTGCCCAAAGGACCCCTTCCCAATCACATTCAGTACTTGGAAGCGGTACACCAAGTGTTCATCCGTGATCTGGAACAAGATTACACAAGTGTTCAGTACTCAACCAGGGCCCTCTCTGAGTGCTCAAACATTACTCGGTCTAAACACACGGCTCATTCAAGTTCTCATTTATCAGTCACTGGTTTGACATTCACACACTCATGCACATGTCTGAGCTCTCTCTGATGTCTCTGCCAAATACATCTTTGCCTCACGCTGGAAACCACTAAATCATTCTATGCAAAGTGTGGGTTATAGAATGTCCTTTATCTGTATTTATGAAGCTTTTTTCTCAGAGCTGGATGACAAAGATAGTCACTACATCGCGCGCTTCGAGATGCACTTCTGCTGCTGTCTGGAATGCTCTTCCTTCCGATATTAGGAAGCCACTGGAGCGATGCACTGTTAAATCTAGATTTAAAACCCAAAATCACAGATGCCAAATTTCAGGCCCTTTCTCCTTCAGCCTCGTTCACTTTTACATAGCCATGTTCATTCAATTCCCGGATTCCACCCACACAGTTAGTGGCCTCACTCTGTATGCCCTGCATACTATACTCATAGGCTATGCCAACCCCACCCACTACTCAGGTAGCCCCACCTTTTGGTCGTATCAAGAGTTGAGCATTAGGCCAGAACATTTTCATCGATACAAATTCAAAAAAAAAATTGTAGTTGCTTTGTGGCACCAGGAGAGCCTTTCTGAAAATGTCCAAAACCAGGACATTGAGTCGCTTAACATTTAAGTGTTCTTCACATAGAAAATCATGAGCAACATATTAGGTATACACGTGCGTGTAAGGGATGTTGTGGTTTATAGTGGAATGCATGATTTAGTTGCAATGAGCATGGCCCATATTGGAGAGTCTTACCGGAATGTAGTGGTCGTTGATGTCATCGTAGCCATTATTGGAAGGGCCATTTCGTTCAGAACGAATCTTGAAATAATAAACTTCATTGATTTTCAATATTTCTCGACGTTCCTGCACTGTCATTCTGTCTTTGAATTTGTCCAAGACTTCTGCACACACACATGCCCAAAGACACACATGGTCATTCATGCACATATACACGTGTGCAACAAACGTAATTACAATCACAAATAAACCGAGCACATAATGTTACACTTAACAAAGAGACTCGATTTGGGCCTCTTGTATGTGTGCTGTTAACGGATTTGTAAAGCCATTTAGGGATTGGCTCTAGATAGATGTGGATGTGTGTTTGTTATAGAGGAGTGTGGCAGTAATTCATGTGGTGAATGATGCTGAATAAAGTGAAGTAAAACCTTGTGGTGTGCAGCTCATCCCTGCCACTGGGAAGACGACTTCATCTAATGGATTTGCCTGTTTTTGTCACACAGATGCACACAGAGAGGCACACGTGAACATGCAGGCAAGCATACAGACATGGACATTTCTACAGAGACACAGTGGTACACCCACAAACACCCACTGAGAGACTGCTTGTGGAAGGGCCTAAATCGCAGGGAGCTCTCAGAGGATTACCCTAGAGGGTAATTTTTGGCCATCACTTCCGCGAGAACATGAAACGGTGCCCATATTCCCAGAAGCTAATGGCCAATTCCATAAAACATTTTAAACTGCATTTTTCATTGATTTCTATTTACAAAAATATGACTGAAGGGTCAATTGATGAAAGTATTTTATTAAACTGGTTCAGGTCACGCACCTAACCGCATTCATGAAGTCCAAGTAGAGCTACGACCAAAGTGTGCTGTGTAGTAAGCTTGTGTGTGTTTGTGTCCTGGTAGGTTCACTAGTACTAGAGTCCCTTACTGCAAACTCAGCTGATAAGCATTGCCTTGAATGTTTCACGAGTCTACCGTGTGTATGCGTGTTTGTGCCATTAGGTCAAAGCAGCCCGTCATGGTCCTGATTACCGCACCACCATTTCGAGTGCACCACCGTACTAGTTGTAATAGATGTTTACTAACAGCACTTGCCCCAACAGTCTATAGAGCTTACACGAGTTGGGGGGGGGGGGGTGGAACTTTGTTTCTTTGCTGTCAGGTAATAAACACATTTGGTGAAGTGACCTGAAAGCCTGCACTGTGTGTCGGGCTTGTGGTCTGTGTCAATTGTATGTTAGAATGTCAGTTAAATATGTAGTCCACGACTACTACAACCGAAGAAGTGAACTTGTCTCTGCATTGTGCTTATAAGAGTTTGCTGTCAAGTGAGTTGCTATCCGTACATTCGGCGAACACTTACCTTGTGCACAGGTGCAGAGTTATCAGCGAGTTGAGCCTTCTCCAAAAGATCGTTCTGTCACACAGCAAAAGTATAATATTAAAACCTCAACAATCTCCTTTGACATTCTTCATTCAACCAAGTTTAGAGCAGCAAGGGAGACCTGTCCAGCAGATGTGACACTCTCCTGGAACTGTCTTAAATGGGAGTTAAAATCCACGTTTAGATATTGAGAATACAGCTCGTTCTTCCTTGAAGGGTTCCTGAAAAAATTAAGTGCCACTTTGTGGTAATCAATTAGTTGTCCGTATATTTAAATGAGCCTCGCCATACGAATGTGGAATTTACACCACAGGGAAATCACTACCGATGACATGAAGCGTCATAGCTTATTGAGCCCTTCCGCAACCATCACCAACAACATCTACCTAAACCACAATCGCCATTAGCATCACTAGCACCACCACGAAAATTGTCTCTGCCATCACCACAATCACCTCTATCACTACAATTACAATCTTCACGTAAGTATCACTTGCAACACTCAACACGAGCAAAGAGGAGCTTCCCTATCACCATCAACACAATCACCAAGACCATGACAAACATCATAGTACCATCTTTAACATCATTACCATCACTTACCTTGGATACATCTCTCGTCGATAACTCGCACTCACGCGACAGGGTGACATTTTAACGGCGCACACGCGGCAAAGCCAGTATCCAGGGGGCGCTGTAGCTCGAGCCGCGTGCCGTCTCCACGAAGTTAAACGCCAGAATAACGCGCCAGGCTAGTGACGTCACGGCATCCGGTTTTATTTCACCGCGTGGAGAGTCACGTGGGCGTCTGTAACAACCCTGAGCTGGTTGTGACGTCACTCAATGCCTGGTGCCGTCCGCCGTGGCCTCGTGGGTCACGTGGTTTTCAGTGAAACGTCACCCACCCACTATATGATGGCATACCATAATGTATGTGCACCTGCAATCGTTTTCTGTGTTCAGTATAATTTAGCGTGCATGTGTGTTATATACATGATACGTTGTCTACAATACATGCATGTTTGCATGTATATGGGGCCGTCCATAAATGACGTCACGTGATTTTGGACGATTTTGGACCCCCCCCCCCTAGTCACACGGCGTCACAAAAAGTCAGACCCCCCTCAAATATGACGTCACAAAGCTCTGCCCCCCCCCTCCAAAACCATATTTCCATTTTGAAAATAAAACATGCTTCAAATCGCTTTAAACTATTGTCATTGTAGTGCGTATTTAATGTGGCGCTGCACTCTGATGTTGTAGGAGAAAACATTTATTAAAAAGTATATTTAATTAAGTAGAACGTGTTGTCTATATTTATTTAAAGTTGCGCATTTTGATGTGACGTCACATTTCTCAACCCCCCCCCCCCCTCGTCACACATCGTCACAAATGTCTGACCCCCCCCCCCCCAGGTGCGTGACGTCATTTATGGACGGCCCCTATATTATACGTATGCGAGTCCATATTATTATAAATCATATCTTCTTGGTTCTTTCGGTAAAGTCACGTAGAAGGGAAATAATAAAATAATAAAATATAACATAATAAAATATTTCTCACGACGTTTCGGTCACAACACAAGCAGCCGTCTATGTTTATTTTTATTATTTTATTATTTCCCTTCTACGTGACTTTACCGAAAGAACCAACAAGATTAATCCCTGCAGTCACGAAAGCTTTAAATCGAAAAATAAATCATATCCTTATATTTCATGCCATTATAAATCTCAACGTTCATCCTTCAAAGTCCCATCACAAGGGAGAAACACCGACAAAAATATATTTGTTTTAATCTTGATTTTAAGCTTTCGTGACTGCAGGAATCCATACTCTTTGGTTCTTTCGGTAAAGTCACGTAGGTATAAAATAAAATAAATCACGACGTTTCGGGCGCAACACAAGAGTCCGTCATCAGGTGGGAAAGCATGGTCTGCTGCTGATGCAAACCACTCTACGCCATATGGACCTGCACACTCAATTCCCTGTACAAGAATACATGTAAAACGTATGGGTTGACAGGTATGATATATGGATACGTACACATAAAAATGTACCCCTCTGCCCCGTGATGTCTGCGCGCCGAGTGAGTATTTGTGACGGTTGTGGCACTTAGAGTGATGCCCACAAAGTTGTAACACCTCGATTTAAAGCTTTCGTGACTGCAGGGATTCATCTTCTTGTTCTTTCGGTAAAGTCAGTAGAATGAAAATAATAAAATAATAAACATCATAAAATACAATTTCACGACGTTTCGGCCACAACGCAAGCAGCCGTCCTCAGGTGAAGAACAGGTCTGTCCTAAAGGAGTTTTGAAACATGTTTAATATTTATTCTTTTATTATTTCCCTTCTACGTGACTTTACCGAAAGAACCAAGAAGATGAATCCCTGCAGTCACGAAAGCTTTAAATGTCGTGAGAATTATTTAATTTTTATTTATTATTTTATTTCCATTCTACGTGACTTTACCGAAAGAACCAAGAAGTTGTAACACCTCGTCCAGGCAGCACTCTTGTGTGTAACTGATGTCGGCAATATGGCTGCAGAGGCGCTGTAACGTGATATAATGAATCCGCGACAGATTGAATGATAAATGATGTTAATGCAGAGGGAATTCATTAACACATTCCTGCGGAGGGAGCTGGTAGGAACGTTGGGTTGCTCGGTCAATGGCCAGGGTCAACGGCGGCGTGGTGTATTCAGGAAATATGCCCGACTGTGAGGGCGGGCACAAGCCGGCGTGAGTAGGTTAAACGTTGAGTTTTATACGGGCACCACGGGGTGACCAGCCCCTCCCCACCCAGCCCAACCCCTCCCACTCCCCACCCAGCCCTTCCCCACCCAGCCCCTCCCCACCCAGCCCACCCAGCCCCTCCCTCCCCACCCAGCCCCTCCCTGCACGACGGACGGACACAATAATCCCCTGTGGACTGGTGTAACCAGGAGGTTCCTACCAGTATAACCCACAATTTAGAATTAATTCTGTCGCGAATTCATTATACTGTATCCTGTTACAGCGCTTCTGCGGCCGTCTGGAACGCTCTTCCTTCCGATATTAGGAAGCCACTGGAACGGTGCACCTTTAAGTGATCTGGCTTGAAAACTAATTTCTTTAGAACTGCTTTTTGTGTTTAGTTTGTTGTCCTTCCCCCGGACCCCCGATTGGCATGGTTGGATACAATGCGAAAAAAGTTCGACATATATACGTGGTAATATGCTGAAACTTTATTAAGGGGTTACATATTATATGCAGAACAGACTACACCGAGCCCTACAAGGCATCTACTGCAACACCGCACATAAACATGGAGCCAAACATGCCGTCTCACACTGAGTTGTGAATAAAGTGACTAAAGCACAAATCCTAACTCACAGCAAAATTCGACAAGAATGCAACCTGCCCTCTGCTGACATACAATCGCAACATTATCTTAACCCATGAGACAAGAGGACTGGTCGATACCAACTGGGGTAGCAAATGATGAAGGGACGATGGG
>NW_024706195.1:0-13147 GCF_018977255.1 Callorhinchus milii | reverse complement strand
GCCGGTAGCTTGATAGCTGCGACGCACCAAGGGAGGGCTTTTTTAAGGTGGGAGTGATGGTGGCAGTTTTTAAGGGAATGAGAATAGATCCAGAGGAGGGGGACAGGTTGACGATATCTGTGATATGTGGGGCAAGGAGGTGGAGCTGGGAGATATGGAGTGGAGTGGGGATGGGGTCAAAGGAGCAGGTGGTAGGTTTCAGGGAGAGGATGATTTTGGTGACAGAGGATGGGGAAACGGGTACGAAGGTGTGTAGGGGAGGATGGGTAGGAGTCAGAGTGTGGCAGGGAAAGGGTGGGTGGTGGGTGGATGTTGGAGAGGAAGTGACCGCGGAGCGGATTCCCTTGATCTTGGATTCAAAGAAATCCAGCATCTCCTCGCAGTGAAGTTTGGAGGAGATGACCTGCGCGGGGTGGCGGGGGGACGGAGGAGTTGGGATGTGGTAGAGAACAGTAGCCTGGGGTTGTCCTTCGCCTCCAGGATTATCCTGGACTAGAAGGACGGTTTGGCCGAGGCTAGAGTGGAGCGGTAGATTTTGAGGAGGTCCAGCCAGATTTGTCGGTGGACCGTTAGGCCAGTTTTGACCCAGGTTCGTTCAGCGGCCCGCACCTGGCTCTTCAGTGAGCGGAGGTGGGTGGTGAACCAGGGGGATGAGCGAGAGTAGGAGACAATACGGAAGGTGATAGCGGCAAGAGTGTCAAGTGTGGAGGAGTGGATGTTGTGGAGGAGGGTGAGAGCAGAAGAGGGGTCGGTAAGGGTTGAGGGCAGCGGGAGAGGAGTTCAGAGGACTCCAAGGCAGAGGTTAGGAATTGAGGAGATAACTTCTTCCAGGGGCGGTAGAAGATGGTGGTGGGTCTGGTGGAGGTGGGGAGGGAGGTGGAGGTGGTGAAGGACATGAAGTGGTGGTCGGAGACGGCCTTGTCGGTGATGGTGACATCCGAGACACTGAGGCCCCGGGTGAGCTCCAAGTCGAGATAGTGGCCGTGACTGTGTGTGGGGGAGTTGACGTGGAGGGAGAGGTTGAGCGAGGAGAGCAGGGAAGATAAATCTGAGGAGATTGAGCAGGAGGGGGTGAAGTGCAGTTTAAAGTCGCCCAGGATGATGAGGCGATCAGAGCAGAGGCAGAGAGATGTGAGAAGTGTTGAGATATCAGAGATAAAGGTGGGAGAGGTTTTAGGGGGCCGGTAGAGGAGGAGGATTTTAAGTGAGAGGAAGGAGGGGTGGGAGAGGGTTAACTCTTTGGCTTGTTGTCATTTACTTATAAGAGGTGACCCCCTGCCCCTGTCTGTTATTCTTTCAAAAACAGAGAAAACCAGATGAGTCCTATCCCAATACTGTCAGTCCAGTTGTCCCCCACACTTAACTTAAAAGTTAACCCATTCACAACATCTATTATGATTCTAGCCGTATACAAAAAGGGTATATTCCAACAATACGGCTGCATAAGAAATAATGACTTTTCATCAACTTTTTTCCAAATTCGCTGTTAGATTATATATATTTACAGCTAGCGCATAGTTGCGATTAAATGCATTATATAATCCGTCAATATAACTGATTGCGTGTCCGTTGGCAGCTTTACTACATTTTTCAAAAATTACATTAAGATCTCCTCTGTCGTATTCCACAGCTATCATACCAGCTCTACACAATCCTCACATAGAAAGTAAGAAGAAATGCACAAAGGGACTATGATAAAAAAACGCAATTACACGGGAAATCAAGAGCAGCAAGAACTTTTTATCAATGCATTAATAAAAAGGAGTGTAAGAAACGGAAATGTGAGCGAAACAAAGATAGTTATAGGTTAGACTATAGTGGACAAAATGAAATGACTGTCCTGTTAAATGAATACTTTGCTTCTGCTTTTACACTAGATTAAGAGGCCAAATTACCAGCTGTAGCAATAATACAACACTAATAGTAATCCTTGCATTTAATGTAGCCCACATCACGTCTCCCAGACTTCTCAAAGCGCTTCACGGAATATGCCTTCCTCAATTGACTATATATTTGTGGGCGAAACACGGCAGCCAATTGCGCACAGCAGCATCCGACAAACACGCTTGTATTGAAAGCGGCCAAACTATTATTGTTTTGTGTTGGAGGGATTATTATTAGACGTTTGGAGTAAGGAAAATTGCCAAAAGCTGCGCACTTCGGAGTATCTTTCTCAGGTCTCTCGTTTGCATGGCGAGTTCTCGAGTTACAAGTCTCCAGAATTAGTAGAATTCATAACGCATAATAATTCGATATGCCCCAGACCACAGGCAGTTTTTGACATTCAGATTATTTTGGATATTAACTTACTTTCTTCAAGTATAATTGTCCTGAGTCTTCTATGATGTCATGCAACAATAATGTGACATTTGAAATTAAAGCAGATCGATGCTCCGGAAATAATACCTGTTTATTACAAGATATTCATGTTGGTTGAGAGGAAACACATGTTATGACAATTTGTACTAAAGAGATTCACCATAGCCACGGCAGTACCCATAAATACGCTTTATGTATAAAATAAGGACAACCATCTCCAACCTCCCCTTCCTATCCAAGGTCCTGGAAAGAGTTGTCGCCTCCCAGCTGCGCTCTTTCCTCTCCACCCATTCACTATTCGAAACTCTTCAGTCGGGTTTCCGTGTTGCCCAAAGCACAGAAACTGCCCTGGTCAAGGTCACCAATGACATCCTGACCATCTGTGACCAGGGCTTCCTCTGCCTCCTCGTCCTCCTCGACCTATCGGCAGCTTTCTATACGGTCGACCATGCTATACTCCTCCACCGCTTGCCTTCCCACCTGAACCTTCAAGGCACTGTCCTTGAGTGGTTCAGGTCGTACCTCTCCCACCGTCTTCACTATGTTTCCACGAATGGCTTGTACTCCAGCCCCCGCACAGTCTCGTGTGGTGTCCCTCAGTGCTCTGTCCTCGGTCCCCTCCTCTTCACCCTCTTTGCTCCCCTTGGTGACATCATCCGCAGACATGGGGTTAACTTCCACATGTATGCGGACGACACCAAACTCTACCTTTCCCCCTCTACCCTCAACGCCACGACCACCTATGTCCTGACAGCTGCCTGTCCGACATCGAGTCCTGGACGGGAGATAACTTTCTCCAGCTCAACATGCGCAAAACTGAGGCCCTCCTGATTGGCTCACGTCAGCGCCTCCGCACCTCAAGCGCTGACAGCATCAGCATCCAAGGCTGAACTCTCCACCTGTCAATACAAATCAGGAACCTCGGGGTTCTGTTCGACCCTGAGCTTTCCTTTCTCCCCCATATCCGCGCCACAACTGGCACCGCCTTCCATCAGCTCCGGAATGTCGCCAGACTACGGCACTATCTCATGCCTCACGCTGCTGAAACTCTGGTCCACGACTTTATCACCTCAAGGCTGGACTATGGGAACTCTCTCCTCGCCGGCTTTCCCGGCCCTCCCTCCACAAGCTGCAGGTCATTCAGAACTCTGCAGCTCGTGTACTGTCCCGCATTGGACACCGCAACCACATCACTCCAACGTCGCTCGCCTCCACTGGCTCCCCATTCCCCAGAGGATCGAATTCAAGATCCTCACCCTCACCTACAAGGCCATTCACGGCCTCGCTTCCTCCTACCTCTCCGATCTGCTATCCCCTACCTACCTGCCCGGACACTCCATTCCTCTGGCTCCGGGCTGCTCCACATCCCCCGCCCTACCATCTGAGGCCGGGCCTTCAGCCTCTCAGCTCCGAGGCTCTGGAACTCTATCCCCCAGTGTCTTCGCCGCCTCCTCCCTTTCCTCCTTCAAGGCCGGTTTCGAAACCTTTCTCTTTGACCGACCTTCTAACAATTAGATTCGTCAGGTATTAGACATTGTTCAAAAATCCATGCTGACTCTCTTTGATCAGCTCATATTTGTCCAAGTCCTCCATCCCTTCAAACCTGATGAGAGATTCCAGTAACTTTCCCACAACTGAACTTAAGCTGACAAGCTTGTTGTCACCTGGTTTCCCTCTCTCTGCCTCCCACAATTCTTATCTGATGGAGTGACATTTGCAATTCGCCAATCCAACGGTACAGTTCCCGAATATAGAGAAGCGTTGGAAAATTATGACTAATGCATCTATCCCAATTTCCTGCACAACTTATTTTCGCACCTTGGGTGGAACTTAGCAGGACCGCGAAATCTTTCTATCTTTAGCCCATCATTTTATCCATTACCTTTTTCATTTATAATAAAACTATCCACTTCCTTCATTTGAGTTACTTCTGTACACGAGGAGTCCTGTAGTTCTATGGTTAGAGCACTCTCCCGCAAGCGAGAAACCTGGGTTCAATTCCAGGCAGGGCGATAACTTTGGCAAGTTTGCTTACACAAAACGTCCAACAATAATCCCTCCAACACAAAACAATAATAAATTGGTCAACTTCAATCCAAGACTGTTTGAGTTAGGCTGCTATGCGCAATTGGCTGCCGTGTTTCGCCCACAAATATATGGTCAATTGATTAAAGCATATACTGTGAAGCGCTTTGAGAAGTCTGGAAGACGGGATACGGGCTACATCAATTGCAAGCATTGCTATTATTATTATTTTACTTTTTCCGCTGGAAATTTGGCCACGTAACCTTCTACGAAAACCGAAGTAACGTATTCATTTAACAGGGCTGTCATTTCATTATTTTCCAATATAATCGAACGCTTATCTGTCTCTATCCGGCTCACAATTCCATTATTCACTCTCATTTTTTAATATGAAAAATTCCTGTTGCTTTTGTTTTCCCGTGTAACTTTTTTCCTCATACTGCCGTTATGCTTTCAATGCAAAACTTATGCAGAGCTGTTTTGATAGCTGTGGAACATGACAGAGGAGATCTAATGAATTTTTTTCAAAATGTAGAAAAGCTGCCAACGAACACGCAATTTGTTATGTTGAAAGATTATTGGATGCACTTGATCTCAACTATGGGCTTAATAAACATCTGCATTATCAAATTCGAAATAGAGTTGTTCCAAATGCATTATTTCTCAATCCTCCTTGCAAGTCAGGTTTTGAAGAAACATGTGAATGAGAGGATGACAATCATGATGTCTCCTTCCTGTTGTCGATTGATAATTTCCGAAAGACAATATCCCAAACCACAGCCCATCAGCTCGGGCCTTCCTCACTGGCTCCCCATGAACGAAAGCATCGACTGTAGGATCTTCATAAACGTGTTCAAATCCAATCACTCCCTGGCATCTCCCTACATCTCCGATCTCCTCACTCCAAAATCCACAACTTGGCTCCTCGGCTCGACTCGGAAAATCTTCATGACGGACCCAAACACCTTCCGTCCCAGCATCAAGTTCACATTTTCAGTCACTACGCCCATAGACCTTGAACATCCTCCCACATTTTATGCCATGTCTGAAAAACTGGAACTCCAACCGTGCTTACGGACACCACTGCACCGAATTCCACGTCTACACATCAGGCATTGAGACGCCAACATATGTGGAGGGCGATGCATCAGTGTAAGTTGTTAATGATGATGTGTTCATGGACCTAACGTTTCAGGTGGTTTTCATCCAACAGCCACAAAGGGCTCAGAAAGAGAGTTTGTGATTGCAGTAGGAAGAGGGGACGTGCAGTCCAGAATTCCCATGGAAGTGTGACTTTCAGAAACCTGTCCAACGTACTGAAAATCGGTCAGGGTGATGACAACACAGGGGAGAGGAGCCGAACCAAATGGATGCACAGTTGGACACAGAGAAGAATTTGAGTGAAATTGTCATTGGGGACACAACCTTCAAAGGAATAGACGGATGTTTCTCCAGTGGTCACAGAAGATGAGGATGCAGCCAATGCCACAGGATGAGATAATAGGGAAAAAAATGGATAGGTCAAGAAAAAATCAAGTTACTGAAAATCAATCGGTATTCAGAGTAGATAAGTCACGAGGACGAGACGGGATGAATCCAAGTTGACTGAAAGGAAGAAAGGCTGGAAATAACGGAGTCTCTGGGCATAACCTCTCAATCCGTTTTGCACACCAGCGTGCTACCAGAGGAAGGAAGTAATTCAAGTGTTAGTTCCCTGTACAAAAAGTGGCAGAAGGATAAATTCGGCAACTTCAGACCAGTCAAAATCACTTCATAGTGTGGCACCTTGTAGAGACTACAATCTTATCGGGACAAAATACATTGTCACTTGGAAAAATATGGTTTAATAAAGAACAGGCAACACGGTCCAAAAAATTCGATAAGTTTTTTTATGAAGTAACGGAAAGGGTGGATGAAGTTTCTGCAATTGGTGTTGTTATTCATTTACAAAAGACGTATTAGAAAGTACGACATAAGACACTGGTAAGCAAAATAGAAGGCCACGGTTTTAAAGGAAGGTGTCAGCATGGAAACAGAATTGTCTGGGATACTGAAAGCAGAGAGTGGTGGTGAACGTTTGATTTCCTGAAAAGAGTGAAGTCTGCAGTGCTGTCCCCCAATGTTCTTTCTTGGGACCACTGCTGATTTTGAGCTCGAAATATCAAATATTCAATGTAGGACGACAACGGACAGTGCTTTGCTTGGTGCAGAGTAGGAACTGGATTTGGAGGCTGGCAGTACCCAAGCAATTGAGAATGTGAACTTGTATATACTTCCCATCAATGGGTGTCGAAATGTCGATATAAATGTTGACCGTGTACTGGATTTTATAGGTAGAACCAAAGGTAAAGCAAGTCAACCTGCAACGGCACGTATGTGCATATCATTCGACAGATTGCACCTGCAGCATTGTTTTCATATGTGCACGTTCTCATACAATGAATGATACTTAGGTTTTGGTATGAATGCTGAGGAGATGTACCAGAATGATCCCAGGGATGTGGGCCTGTGTAGTCAATGGCTCATTGTCGATAGCTGAGGTTCGGTGGCCATCTGTCTGAAGACAGAGAAAATCTGTTGAAGTCCAGGGCAGCCAAAATAGAGTGAGTGATTGGGCCCGGCTGTAGATGACATAGTAAAATTTTCAAAGCATGTCAATGAGGGAAACAGCTGGCAAAAATTCCATCCACTGTCCCTCTTGCCAAGCACAAGACGTTTTGAAGTTGACATTGCTGGGCACACTATAGGATGCAAAGGATGGACAGAATGTCTACCCACAGGGGAAAGTGTGTTGATGACCCCGGCTAATAGATATTGAGGTTAGCAACCAAAATAATTGATTGAATGAAGGGCCTGCAGTACGAGGTGTGTCTAAGTATATTGGCCATGTACAAAACGCAAAAAAAGATGGTTTCGCGGAGACATGATTTCTGTCTTCACTAAGTTGAAGGAGCGAAATTCAGAATAAATTTACACAAACACTGTTTCAGTTAGCGGATAGTTAAGCTGTGGAAAATGCACCCGAGGGAGTCAGAAGCTTCAAGCAGGGAGTGTTGATTCTTTGAAACACGGATCACATAGTTTTCTCTTATGAAATAACATGATATGATTTAGCACAGAGAGAGATTGCGCAACAGGTGCATCCACTCTCTCACAGTTTGGGTCAATATTGGTTTCACTCTCACTGGGTAAGAACAATACTCTGTGGTGGTTATTGGGCCAGTACAAGACCAACCGTTTCTTTTTACCCAACCCACGAGCCTGGTTATGAAACCCATCCTGTCACAGTGACTTCAGCCGCCATTCAGGCGCTCTGATCACAAACCACAATCAAAGTCATTTAATGCAACATGTAACTGGACTAACTCAGACACAGTCACACCCTGACCACTACACGGTTTAGATTTCATTCCTGCTTTCTGTTGTTGAACACGTCACCTTTGAGGTTGCTCAGCACCCATGAGATCCTGCTTACCTCCCCCAAGGAAACCAGTCATCAATTCGTGCCAGAAGAGAAATATTGGTGTTTCACAATCATTTGTGCAAGTAGCCTATTACCAGTGGAGACAGTTCTGGCATATAAAGACTGGCAGCTTTGAGTGTCCAGCACTGACAGCGTATCTGCTGGTGATACAAAATGTTGAGAGCGTTAGCCTTCTTTCCTTGGCAGTATCTGCCAACACTTTTTCGGATAATGATTGTTTATTATCCTATTCTTGCAGCTATCGGTATTGCAGGTAATTAGTTAGATACAAATTTTACTTGTACGCCGATGTACCACAGGTTTGCAGATGGCACACAGATATACTTCTACTTCTCCAGCTGTGACTTCTGTTCCGCAGATGTCTTTTATGATGTCTCTATAAAGATAAGATATTGTCGTTTGCTGAACCCTCTCCACTCTCGCTGTGAGACTGATAGTGTGTCCCTTCTTCTTTGAGTGTCTGCTCGTTACTACGCGTGTTACAATGGTGAGCGTATGTACAGTCCTAAAAGAATATTTTTTCGGTCTGATCTGTCTGTCGCTCAAAAGTGTGTGCGTTGGAGACATTGAGCCTCCAGAGTTTCAGGACACATTGGCTGTAAGAATGTCTGGTGGTGAGGAAGAATTGATCGGATGAGCGAGCCAGTTCTGTCAGTAGGCGGACAGACAGAGGTACTCCAGGGCAGGGAATGGTTTGCAAATATTTTGAGTATCTTTATTACAATGTGTTTTCTGGAAAGGAGACAGGGAATCCTGACGAGGACTGGAGTGATGGAAGTGCGGAGACTGTGTGAGAGTGGACATGTTTGGAATTGTTTTCAATGAGTTGGATGTTGTGAATGGAGGTGGTTGGGGTGACCAGTGAGATAAGTATTGGAAAATCACGAAATTTTCGATGTCTGACTATAAAAAGCGCGATTGAGCCCTCTATTTCTTTTGACTTTTCTGCGAGTTATGCTGTGTGTGAGGCGATTTCTTTTCACATTTATACAGTGGAGTTTTTAACGCCATCTTCAATTAGTGGAAGTGAATATTCGGATTTATGTTCTCATCTACAGGAACACATGTTGATACTAAATAAGGTCCACATCTTTAAGATTATATTCAATGCATATACCTGACAATATCCTGCGAGTTGCTAACATGATTGCAAGCAGAGAAACGCAATAAACATTTGAGGATACACACTTTGTTCGGTGTATACATGGTCAGGAAATGTGGACGTAGTTCTTTCTATTTTCTGGTAGTGTCACAGGAGATCTTTCATGTCCAACAGAACAGGCGACAGAGAGGGAATTCGGCAGAACTTCTTACATGTTACTGGTTATTTTCGTCTGTAGTTCATTGGTTAAATAATATCTGCAGCTCAGTGGTTACCGAAGTCGCCTTTCAAGCGCGATTCCTGTGTTTGATCATTTCAATATTCCTTATTAATGCTTTGAATTTTTTTTTAAATGGGCCCATCAATCCATGAGTATTGATGGGAAACTGCTGCGTGAATGAAATTTGAGCTAAATACCATCAACTTACGCAGCGCACAGGTAAATATGTTTTTTTACTGTTCCACTTTCTCACAGCGAATCTGTTGGCCATTGTGGTCCTGTCCCGGGGAAAGTGTGAGCTCTCAAAATGTATCACCCGCTACATGGTGGCCATGGCAGTGGCCGATCTCCTGTTCGCCATCAACGATGTGGTTTTGAACCAGATACATTCTCTTTATTTCAATCACACATTTCTGGAAATCACTCCCGTGTGTTCACTCAGATTGGTGCTGATGTCGGCGGTGACACACATGTCAGTCTGGTTCACAGTGGCTTTCACCTTTGATCGCCTGGTCGCCATCTGTTGGGTGAAACTGAAAACAAGTTATTGCACCGAGAGAACAGCAGCCGTGGTTGTAGGAGTAATTTCTTCTCTGAGCTGTTTCATCAGCATTCCCTGGTACTTCAAGTATGAGCCCAGAGAGATACTGAACAGAGTGCCTTGGTATTGCAAGGTCAAAGCAGTTTACTTCACCTCTCGCACATGGATTGTATTTCATTGGTTTGCCACAATAATAACCCCGCTTTTTCCATTCTTTCTGATTTTGCTGATGAACGTGGTGACAGTCAGACACATTTTAGCGGCCAACAGAATCCGCAGTAACCTCCTGCAACAGAAAAGTAATAGTGGCAATGATGCAGAGATAGAGAACCGAAGAAGATCCATCATCTTACTCTTCGCCATATCAGGCAGCTTCATCCTGTTGTGGCTAATGTATGTTTTACATTTCATATTATCAAGATCGTTAAAAAGTTATTACTATCAAAGTTACAGAGACCCAGTATTTGTTGTCGAACAAGTGACAGACATTCTTAAAGTTTTGAGTTGCTGCACAAACACCGTAATTTATGCTTTAACACAATCTAAATTCAGAGAGGAAGTCAAATATCTCGTGATCTATCCGTTTAAACAAATATTTAAACAATGTAAATAAAGGGAAACGTGTGTCACTTGGTGTAATTTGTGAAACGCTGACAATGAAACATAATGTATTGAGGTAATTGATAGCTTGGCATTCATTTCAAGCGGTTTGGAGCAATAGTAATAATCTACGCGATTGACAAAAAGCATTACCACGGCATCTGAAAGCGTTTGAAAGAATATACTGTCAATAAGGTTCCAATCAATGGATGAATGGGGCTCAATGACCTTTAAGCCTAGTTATTGCTCCGCGACGGTCCCTCTATGTTCTTTAATACTATTACTGTTATCATTTTAATCCAGTTTTCTTTGAAACTACGCCCACTCAATGTCAACAAGTAGCAGTTACTTGCTGCTGTTTAACCAGAAAATTATTTTAAACATATACTTATCACGAGCTCAAACGTGAATAAAATACTAATGAATAGATTAATCAAATAGGTGTTGATTAGGCAAGTTGAATTAACGGCCAAAATCCTATGTTAGGAAGGTTAGAAATGCAACAGAGAGAGGAATGATACGTGGATCAGTGAGAAGGGAGCAACAGTCTGATCGTTTATGTCGAATTATTGGGTGAGGAAAGAATCGACGTTGTTTCTAATACATAAGAATTCAATCGTATATTGCTCTTTGATTAATTTTCAATTGAAGAAAATCAAGTGTACTCTTGAGTTTGATATTTATTAGTCATAGAGAGAGGCTTCGAGAATTGAGTCAATTTATGTGGTAGATAAACACTGGAATTTTATTGTGTAAAATGCTTGTACGAGTAGCTGAAGTATCCACAGTTTCCGTTCTGTCTTTCGTTATTTGCTGAGTTACCTTCTCAGCCAATAAATAAATCACCAGATTTGAACAACTCAACTGTGTCATATTGCATTCTCTTATTACTCCAAAGATCGGCAGTTCAATTCGAGTCTCTAAGTCTGTTGACCCCAGCAATTGACCTGCTGCAGCAATGGCCGGCATCTAGACTGATAAAATCACCATCGGACCAGATGTGGCCCGCGGGTCGCCATTTAGACATCACTGTTGTAAAGTATCGAGACACTTTATTGTGCAGGCAGTGAATATGCAGTGACGTGAGTGTCCAATTTTAAGTTGTTGTGTTGTCAACCGGGACTCCGGGAGAAACTCACTTGTATTTTTGTGTCTTGTGATTGCACAGAATTATGTAAACCTATTTTGTATATTCAGACTCACACACAAACAAACACAAGAGCACACCAACGCTGAAACACACACACACACAGAATGATACCCACAAATACAGAAATATACACACTGGCATATAAACGCAAATACTCAAACGCACACCGACACACAATCACATTAACGCAGACACACAGAAACGCATATGCACACACACACACAATCGCACAGACGAAATCGAAGTCAAACAGCAGAACACAACGCAAATTTTAATTTGTGCAGAGGCCTCCATGCCAGGCGATATCTCAGACACAGATATAAAGACAGAGAGAGAGAAACACGGAGAAACACTGTATAGTTTGAGACCCCACATGCCAAACGACTGCGAAGATGGCGGAAAGTGAACCTGGTGGACCGTGCTCCTTGTTTGCCAAACAAATTCCTGTATTATTGTGTTCGGATCCAAGGCTGGTGGGAACTACATAAAAAATCAGTTAATGTCTGTTTGTATTGCTTCTCATGACTGTTGGTGCACAGATGCTTAACGTCTCGGAATTTGTTCCGCCATCATTTAAACAGGGACTAAAATAAGGATAAAGTTTCTCCCTGAAACTGTGGTTTCAAGTGTGGAGATGAGATATGTTATCGGTGTCGCAAAATGTCACCCGCCACCACTCATAGGCCAGGTAGAACCCCAGTTTCCCGAGTTTCTCTCTCAGGGCCAGGCGGGTACCAGGTGAGGTCACTTTCTTATTGATCCCCGTTTCTCAGCCAGTATTCGAGAGTGAATCTTGCTCTTAAACGTCGGACCCGAGAGCTCTACCTTTCTTTGTTCAGAATCACCAAGACACAACTTTGCCCTGGCAGCAAACCGTACGTTTAAAGATGACTTCAGCGAATGAAGGACATAACATCAATGTAAATTTTTACTCATTGAAGCAATATTTTGGAAGCTAAGCACGACAATCCGTCCAAGAAAATGGCTACGTCTTCAACACAAATTTAAAATAATCTGTCTTTGAATTTGGGCGGTCGAAGCAAAATGCTTACCATACTAAAAATATAAAGCTGGGGGGTTAGAACTGATTGGGGTGAGAAATGGAAAGCTTCATAGATTCATAGATTAATAGAATGTTACGGTAAAGAAGGAGGCCATTCGGCCCATCCTCCTCCCAGCGGAAACAGCTTTTCCTTATCTCGCCTGTCGAAACCTTTCATGATCTTGAAGACCTCGATCAGGTCCCCGCGTAACCTTCTCTGCTCCAATGGGAAACGTACGAACTTCTCCAGCCTGTTTTCATAGCTAAAGTTCCCCATTCCTGGTATCATTCTGGTGAATCTCCTCAGCACACGTTACAGGCCTCAATGTCCTTCCTGAAGTCAGGTGCCCAGAACTGGACACAGTACTCCAGCTGATGCCGAACCAGTGTTTTGTGCTGATTAACCTTAACATGACATGTGGCTGATGGATTTCAATCTTGACAAGTGTGAGGTGATATACTTAGGTAGGAAAAAAAGATAGGAGGCAATATAGACTTGGTAGCTCAATCTTAAGGGGGGAGGGGTGAAAGTACAGAGAGATCTGTGTGTTCAAGTATCTGCATCAATAAAGTTAGCGGGGCACGCTGATAAGGCAGTAAAAGAGGCATTTGGCGTACAGAGCTTTATTAGTAGGAGAAAAAAGTATAAGAGTAGGGAGGTTAT